>NW_026852380.1:0-27432 GCF_026571515.1 Ruditapes philippinarum | reverse complement strand
AAATTAGAAATTAATTGTGTTATGAATATGTCTTTCTTTGAATTTTGATCAGTCCATTTCAAATTTAAGGGATTTCACTATATATAAAGAAAACTTGGTTATATAGATTTTGAACATTTTGTATAATACATTTTGTCTCTTGTAACTTCACACCCTTCTTCTAATAAATTCTTATATTTCGATGAAAAGAGTCTTAATTTTATTTAATTTTTCAATACTGTTTTATCTCAATTTTACAGTTACAGTAGAACCCCACTTATAAGACCGCTCCTAGTGCTGTAGTATTTCGATTGTCTTTTAAAGTCATGTTGTCATCATCGGACATTTTTGGAGGCAAGGTGTAACCATATGATAAATTGATTTGTAAAATATTCTGAATGAAAATGAAGTATTGTCTAGAGCATTTAGGGGAGAAAAAAATCATAATTGAACATTTACTCTTGCTTTATTGATAAGTTCAAATTTTGTTGTTAAAGAAAATTCTTTTTGTTTTCGTTTCTTGATTACTATTAAATATCTTAATATGAAATATCATCAGTATAACGATAAAAACACCTGTTACAAAGCAATCTGCAAAAATAAGCAAAGCCTGAGACCGAGTCTAGTAAAATCATATTTGGGCTAGCATAACAGGTAGGAAAATAGCCACCAGATCTAGCAATGTTTTTCTAATAACTTTTGTTAGAGATTTTGGGGCTTGTTAAAATTGGTTCGAGCTTTATGGTATTGTGCTGGAAAAAAATCTGAATGAAGATGAAAATAAAAAAGTTCCTAGTGCAGACTGATAAAGGAATTCAATTGAAAGTAAGCAGAATTTACAAACAACAAAACTTTCAAGAAAAGCAAGCTGCTAAGCTTAATTATCCCCCGCCGAAAAATTTCGGCGGAGGATATAGAAATAGTCTCCGTCCGTCCGTCCGTCCGACCTTCCGTCCTTCCGTCCGTCCGTCCTTCCGTCCGAAATTTTTGTCCGGAGCATATCTCTAAAAGTATTTGAGTTATCAACTTAAAACTTCATAGGTGGATAGACCTCATTGAGGAGGAGTGCAGTGCACAAGAATGATAACTCTACCTTGCACGATTTTTGAGTTATTGCCCTTTGTTATTTTTCAAAATTGATTTTTGTCCAGAGCATAACTCCAAAAGCCTATGAGATATTAACATGAAACTTCATAGGTGCATAGATCTCACTCAGGAGGTGTGCAGTGCACAAGAATGAAAACTCTTCCTTTCATAATTTTTGAGTTATTGCCCTTTGTTATTTTTCATACCTAATTTTTCACCTGAGTGGAGCATAACTCAAAAAGTGTTTGAGATATCAACATGAAATGTCATAGAAGGATAGATCTTATTGAGGAGGAATGTTGTGCGCAAGAATGATAACTCTTCCCTATACAATTTTTGAGTTATTGCCCTTTGTTGTTTTTTTCATGCTATTTTGTCCAGAGCTTATCTCAAAAAGTATTTGAGTTATCAACTTGAAACTTCATAGGTGGATGGATCTCATTGAGGAGGAGTGCAGTGCTAAAGAATGATAACTCTACCCTGCATTATTTTTGAGTTATTGCCCTTTGTTATTTTTCAAATTTAATTTTTGTCTAGAGCATAACTCAAAAAAGCCTTTGAGATATCAAAATGAAACTTCATAGGTGCATAGATCTCACTCAGGAGGTGTGCACTGCACAAGAATGATAACTGTACCTTTTATAATTTTTGAGTTTTTGCCCTTTGTTATTTTTCATACTTAATTTTTCAATTCAATTTTTTTCTCAAAAAGTATTTGAGGTATCAACTTGAAACTTCATAGGTGGATAGATTTTACTGAGGAGGGATGCAGCACACAAGAATGATTACCTACCCTGCATTATTTTTCAATTATTGCCCTTTGTTATTTTCAGCCATCAGTATTCACATAGGTTTCAAATCTGTAATCACTATAGCCATCAGTTTTCATTACCAAAAGGCCTCTTAAAATGGAATTATTCTGCTCTACTACATATACATTCTTCCAATGAGCAAACACATTCGGCGGGGAATGGCCATGTTGACATGGCTCTTGTTTCAATTGGAAAATATCGTTAAAATCAATAAAGCTTTCAATTTTCTTGTTTTGTTACCATTCAATAAAGAAACCCCTTATTATTTTAGTATTGTTTGACATGAGTCGTGAGACAGAAGTTAGTCTACAGCTGTACAGTAGGAAAGTTATGATCATGTCCAAGTCCAACACAATTCTTCCAAAATGGCTCAGATTTATGAAAGGTATATCTTTTTCATTTTACACTTTACAAACTTGCACTAAGATATTATGTCATTTATAGTACTGAATTTATATAAAAAATGTGATTGCTGTATTACTAAATGAATTTAATGAATTTATTACATAGGAACAGAACAGAAATGTCTCATCAGTTATGAAAAGGACATTAATAATTAGCTCTCTATAACATGATTTTATGTAACATATACATATTCAATGACATAGCAGTGTTTGTTCATAATTATATAAATGTGGCAGAAAGGTAACAGAGTGCATGATTGCTAGAATGATTTGGTAAATGTTAAAAAAATATGTAGGAGTGGTTAAAGTGGTTGACTTAGAACCACTTGTCGAACACAGCTCTGGGTTTGAATCCGAACAGTTACATTATATTCTTACATGTGAGAAAGCTTAGAGCTAGCTTATGAAAAATCTATATATGGTTTTACTCAGGTTCCTGAAATAGTGCATGGAAGGACATCTAAGGTCTTCCTCTACCAGTAAAGCTGGAAAGATGCAATGTGACCTATACTGTATTGATGCAATGTAAAACATAAAACAAATGAATAAATAAAGATAAAGAAAAACATGTCCAATCTATTGACATCAAATATGTCAAAACTAAGATTTAATATTTTAATGATTTATAGATTTGTTCAACATAATTTCTTTATGCTTTTTTATATACACTAGATGAATATGTTTGTAAAATTGTGGAATTGTATATTTTGTGTATATGAATACAGTGAAACATAATTAAAACTAAATGATTTAGTCAAAGAAAATAACATATTCAGACTTTTGACATCAAATTAAGATTTGTTTTGATTTATTATTAATATTTTGTAAATTTCTTAATACCTACAGGAGTTGTTGACAGTGAAGACATTCCACCCAATTTAAGCAGAGAGTTGTTAGAAGACAGTGGATTGATCAAGTACAGTTAACTTACATATTTTATTTACGTAACAAAATAATTCCTCAACTTTTCCCAAAAATTAACAGCAGTTGTATTCTGCTATACATTTTTAGCTCGACTTTTTAAAAAAAAAAGTAGAGGTATTGTTAAAGTCCTGGTGGTGTTGCCGTTGCCGTCCGCAAACTTGTATCTGGATCATAACTTTTTCATTTCTTGGTGTATTTGTATTGTCTTCATACTTGGCCACAACAACCCCTGGGACAAGACCTTTCAGAAGACCACACTAACCTTGACCTTCAAGGTCAAAAGTCCAAATTTTGCTTGTTCTTTCTATTATTGGCTGTAACTTTGTTATTTTTTAATGGATTGTCTTTAAACTTGAACATAATAATCTTCAAGGATATCCCTTAAAAATACCCAGACAGACCTTGACCTTTACTCATAAATGACTTTGACTTTGAAGTTCAAATTATTGAAAATTGTAATTTGTTTAGCTATTATTGGCTGTAACTTTGTTATTTTTTAAGGGATTGTCTTCAAACTTGAACATAATAATTTTCAAGGATAGCCCCAAAATAACTAGACAGACCTTGACCTTCACTCATAAATGACCTTGACTTTGAAAGTCAAATTATTGAAATTTTCATTTTTTTTGGCTATTATTGGCTGTAACTTTGTTATTTTTGAATGGATTGTCTTCAAACTTGAACTTAATAATCTTCAAGGATAACCCTTAAAAATAATCAGACAGACCTTGACCTTCACTCATAAATGACCTTGACTTTTAAGGTCAAATTATTGAAATTTTCATTTTTTTTGGCTGTAACTGGCTGTAACTTTGCTATTATTGAATGGATCAACTTCATATTTTAACAGAACATTCTTAAGGACAAGACCTTCATGTTTATCAAACTCAAATTGACTTTGGCTCTCTAATGACCTGACCTTGAAGGTTAAATTACTGAATTTTCACAGATTTGTGCATTAAATGACCAAATATATATAACTATAGAGGAATAACTTTATAAAGTTCTTTTGGTAATTTATTTACAAAAATTTTAAATGATAGATTAAATACTTGGGCAGAAAAATATCACGTTTACATTGAAGCTCAGTCCGGTTTTAGACAACAAATGGGAACCATAGATAACACTTTTGTTTTGCATGGCCTTATTACGTATCTGTTGAATAAAAATAAGAAACTATATGCTGCGTCTGTTGATTTTACTATGGGTTTTGACTATTAAGTTAGAGATAATATATGGTTTAAATTAATTAAATATGGTGTAAGAGGTAAAATGTTAGACGTTTTTAAATCAATGTATGAAAGTGTAAGGTCCAGAATAAAAATATCAAAATGTTTTGAGTGAAGAATTTTCATGTGTGCAAGGCGCCCCACAAGGAGAGTTTTTATCACCTTTTTTGTTCGCCATGTATCTTAATGACATAGAAGAATATTTTATTATGAATGAATTTGAAGGAGTTAATTTAGGTTTCTTAAAATTGTTTTTACTTTTATATGCAGATGATATCGTTATTCTTTCTAAAACAGAAGAAGGCTTACATAAAGGTTTATTGTTATTGGAGAATTATTGTGATAAGTGGAGATTTACTGTTAATATTAAGAAAACTAAAGTAATGATTTTCAGAAAAGGCAGACTAAGAAATAACATTTCATTCGTATATAAAGGAGAAAATTTATAAATTGCCGAAAGGTTTACTTTTTTAGGAGTAGTCTTTATAACTGGTGGATCTTTTAATACTTCTTTTGAAACACTATCTGGTCAGGCTTTGAAGGCATTATATAAATTACAATTAAATTTGATTAAATTCCCATATATAACTGTGAAACATAAACTAGACCTTTCTGATAAATTAATCTCACCAATGTTGAACTATGCTTCAGAGGTAAGCGGTATATATGATTGTTGTAAATTAGAAAAAGTGCATTTAAATGTTTGTAAAAAACGTTAGGCCTCAGACTACAAACTCAAAACTATTTATTTATGGAGAACTAGGTAGAACAAATTTGAAATGCAGAAGAATTGTAAGTGTAATAAAATACTGGCTTAAAATTATACAGCTTAAAAATATAAAATATGTTAAAATAGTTTATGATTTATTGTACAGAGAGTTACAGGTAAGACCAAACAAAAACATGGGTTAGAATTGTTAGAGATTTATTACAGTTGCTTGGTTTTAATGATGTATGGTTATCTCAAGGCGTAGGCAATATAGTTGTATTAATTAGTTAAGTAAAACAAAGAGTAAATGATGTTTTTATCCAAAATTGGTTTTCAGAAATAAATAACTCAACTCAAGCTCGTACATATGTAATTTTTGCAAATTTTAAATGTCAAAAGTTTCTAAACTGTATTAATATTGAAACATTTAGAAATGCTCTGTCCCGGCTTAGAGTTTCTTCACATAGACTCGAGATTGAAACTGGCAGGTGGAATAAACCTAGTGCTATACCTAATAAACCTAGTGCTATACCTTTTGATGATACGAAATGTAAAAATTGTTTTATTTTGGAAGATGAATTTCACTTTATTTTAGAATGTTCTCTATATAATGAATTACGAAAAATATATATAAAAAAACACTTTTGAAAAAGACCAAATATACCTAAATTTGTTACATTGATGAATTCAGAAAATGAAATAGAAATTAGAAAGCTATCAATGTATATATTTAAAGCTTTCGATGTTCGAAACACTATTCTTTACAGTTAATCAAAAGTTTGTCTCAAACACTGTATCACTGTTTCTATCGTTTTGTTTTATGATTTACGTCCTTATTGATAGGATGGTATCTCTAGAAGCAGGCATTGATCCCACTTGGCACCATTGTTGTGGTGTTGAAAATTATTAAGCCTTTGTTTTCTATAAATAGAATTTAGTTACCTTTTACCTTATATTTATTTTTGTTATGTTCTTAGTTTGCTCAGGAGTACTGGGGAAAAATCTAATCGTCAGATTGACACCACCCTTTGAATGCAAAGGGAAATAATAAAAAAATGTTGGAATAAATTTAAATCAACCAAATTTTTAATGAACTAAGTTTTTATTTACACTAAACTAATAGTTTCTTAAAACTAAACAAGTTGACAATAGGTACTGTAATATAAACTATTAATATTTTAACCAAATTATGTCAGTGTTGATGTATAATAATGAAATCTACTTGTGTTATTGTTTAATCTTTTATTGATGTATTATATTTTGTAAATTGTTTTGTATATTGTTGAGGCCCACAGGGAAGACTGGGCTTGCCCAACTGTGTTGCCTCATTAAATAAAGTCGTTACTTACTTACTTACTTACTTATACTTACTTACTTACTTACTTACTTACTTAAACTTACTTATACTTACTTACTTACTGATACTTACTTACTTACTTACTTTTACTTACTTAAACTTACTTACTTACTTACTTATACTTACTTACTTACTTATACTTACTTACTTATACTTACTTACTTACTTACTTATACTTACTTACTTACTTACTTATACTTACTTACTTACTTACTTGCTTACTTGCTTGCTTACTTACTTACTTACTTACTTACTTACTTACTTTACTTACTTACAAGATTTAAACCAGTTAAAAGTTGTTAAAAATGAAAATATGAAAAATAACCTTATGATTCTGTGCTATTAAATTAATAAATCTGAATAGTAGCAAGCCCTGTTTAAATCTTATGTCAACAAAAATGAAGATCTAGTAATTTAAGATGGCTGCCATTTTAAACAATGATAAGATATAAATGAATCTTAATTAATTCTGTAAAAAATAATTACTAAAATAACTTACAAATTGATCAAAAATTTCAGTGATTTTAGATAATCTCTAAGGTTTATTTAAATGCCAAAGTGCCTAAAATAAATAAATAAATAAATTAATTAACCTTAGAGAGATTTTATAGATGTTTCTTTTCCAAAAATTTGCAGCAGAATGACAAAATTGTGTAAAATGCCTGTATTTATGCAAACTAGTGGGAACCAGAACTTTGTGTGGAACCAGTAAAATGCAGAACTGATTCAGAAATCAGGTAGGATTAGTAGTAACTCACTTGCATAGAAATTGGTTGTTTCCAGTTAGTTATCCAGAAAAGCTAGTTAAGTGGATTCACTATTGAGTTGATCTTCAGTGGTATATGACTACAATGACTTCTTAACAAACACATTGTCTTTTCTGGTTTCTTGTGAATGGGACCAGGGCCTTTTGAAAATCGGCAATAAAAAACCCAATTTTTATGAAAAGCACTGAATTATGGGGTCTTTGAGAATCACAGTAATTAAACATTGCCTTATTTAATAAGCTTAAATCTGATTACATAATATTTATACTTTTTTAAAAAACACTTCATAGAAAAGTATTGCTATATTGGATTTAAGTGCCCATGTAAGCATATATACAAATGTAGTATGTGTGTAGATATAGTCAAAATATCTTAACATTTTGCCCATGTCTATGATAGTTTATAGATGTAAAGAAATTTTTCATTTTTCTCATTTTTGCCGACTATAAAATACAGTTTCTTTTTTTTCCTCACCCAAAGCGTACAGCATAGGGGACTTTTCAGTTTCCCAAACCACATTTCCTGTAGAACAATCTCCTGATCCTCTCTAAACATTTTTGTTAAATCACAACAAAACAGTCCCATCTCTACATGATATTCCTCTAGGCCAACTCATACCACTATAACTACCTATCACATCACCCTGCCAGTTTAATCTTGTCACTGTCTTCATGTCCTGTCAGATACATATATAGAACTTCTATTACATGTGATATACAATGGATATTTGAAAATATTTTTTTCCATCAATTCTTGTCAGTATAGTGCCATTCATATCAAGGATCTGAAGTTTTTGCAGGATCGAAGAATGACACAACAAGTTTACCTTGGTAACAGCTTATACCACAACAGCTTCCATCAACCTTCATAGTGTTCTTCTTTATGAGTTTGTTTGATGAGATTGATATAAACTGTATTGAGTGTTTTTCAGGAAGTGTGACAACAAGTTCAGTACTGGTTACTGTGGTGATATCCCATGGTTCACCATCTAGTTGTAGTTGATCAGACACAGATTTACTGCTGGTATCCACCATCTTTACAGCATTGTTGTTGCAGTCAGTGATGATAAGAAGATCAGGAGTCAGCAGAGTCATTCCTGTTATAGAGCATACGTATTCATCTTTTGATGTCTCCACGCAGATTTCTCCTTCACATGAAGATTTTCTAGACTTTATTTGTACAGATTGACATTCTTTATTTAAAGTTGTCTGTGTCAATGCACCCAGTGACTTCTCTGTTTCCAACAGATTTGATATTACATCATTTGATTGAAAGTTGTACTCTTTGATATCAAATGATGACAGTGTTAGTAGTTTTTCCTTCATAAGTTTGATTTTGTTCTCTGCAAGTTTTAAATCAATGAAGAGTTTGTCAGCTTGTTTTGTTGTGTTGAGCTGTTTGATTTTGTCTGATGATGTTTTCAGGGATTTGGTTATATCTTCACATGTTGTTTCTGCTGCCTTCAGATGTTTGTTATTTTCTTGTTCTATGACTTTAGCTGCAGTCTTCAGTTTGTCTCTCTAGTTCATCTAGTATTTGGTCTGATTTCTTGCCGAAAGTTTTGATTCTGCAAGGCATCTTTGAGAGAGCTGTTGGATTTATATGTCATGTTCTTGAAACCATATCTACTACTTCTGTTGAAATTGTGGTTTACTTAGTGCATTCAAGATAACTTGGTATTCTTTGCTGTCTATTATATTACAAGAAATGTCTGGTATATAATCAACTTTGCAGGAAGTTACTTGATGTTCAAGGGTAACACAAACACTGCAAAGTAATTTTTTATGGTCATTGCAGTAGAACTTGATCATTTCTTGTGGATGTTTAAGACAGGGTGTGGTCAGGAAATTAGACTGACCTGTATGGGTGGGTGTTGAGGGTTGCTGCAAAACTTTAGGCATATTAGTAGCGTCTTGAAGTATGTGATGTTTGGAAGCCCTATTCACTTTGTGTGCTGTAAAACAATTCTTGCAGAGGTGTTCCTTGCAGTCCGTGCAGTAACCATGGGCAGATAGTCTAGGTCCTTCCTCGTCACAAGGCTGGCAGTAAATTTGAAGATCTTCATCTGATGCCATTGATGTTGTTGATGACGAAAATTGTTTTGATGCTTTCTTTCCTGGGACTGCCATGTTTTACCTAAAATGTATGATAATAGAGTTACTCCTGAATTAAGACTATCTGGGGTTTTCAAAGGTATTCGGTAGGTACAAACAAACTTTTACAGTTACAGCTTTGAAAATAAGCTCAACAGGTTGACTAATCTATTGTGTTGGGTAGTGTACCGTGAAACTTTAATGGTAAAAGTTTGTTTGTACCAACGGAGTAGCTGGCCAAACCCCAAATTTGCCGAGTTCTGGATAATATCTATAGATTACTATGTATTGCATGTTTTGTAAAACATAAAACTCGTAATTCATTGCTGATTTGACACAAAGGTAAAGTCTAGTTTATACTAACTTCCATGATTTTTTGTGGTTAAACAGTTTTAATGTTGGGAAATATTCAAATCTGGGAAAAAATAAAAATAATAAAATAATATAAAAACAAAATAAATAACGAAGATAAAAAATCCAACTACAAAAACAAAAAACATAAAACAAAACGAAAATAAAAAACAATAAAAAGAATAAGATAACATTGCTCAATTTATACTTTTGACTTGTTTTATTTGTGATGGAAGTTGATGTTATGGTATATAATTATGCCTCCAAGAAAAGGGGGTTTATTGTTTTGCTATGTCGGACGGTCTGTCTGTAAGTAGACCACATGGTTTCCGCTGATTATCTTGAAAACTATATATTGCAAAGTCTTCATATTACAAATACTGATTGGGCATAACTAGTAGATGACCCCTATTGAATTTGGGAATACTAGGTCAAAGTCACAGGGACCTTAAATGTCAGAATGGTTTCCACTCATTATCTTGAAAGCTATTTATCACAAAGTCTTCATATTTAACATACTGATTGGTCATAACTTGTAGATGACCCCTTTTGATTTTGGGGTCAATAGGCCAAAGGTCAATGTCACAAGGGCCTTAAATGCTAGAATGGTTTCCGCTCATTGTCTTGAAAACTATCTATTACAAAATCTTCATATTTCCTTAGATTTAAGAATGGTTTCCACTGATTACCTTGAAAACATTTTATCACAAAGTCTTCATATTTCCCATATTGATTAGTCATAATGTGGTCAATAGATCAAAGGTCAAGGTTTTATACTTCACATACTGATTGGTTATAACTAGTATGTAATTATTTTTCTTTATTGCTTATCTGAACACTTCCAGGTACCCATTTTTGGCAAGTTTCAATAAGAAAATTACCAATAGTATGTGTGGATCAACATTTCTTGTTATTAAAATGTTTTATGCATACTGCCTCTACATGACGGGGTGATATACATTTGCCTTTATCTGTCCATCTATCATGCTGTCCTGTTGGTATGTTGTCCTTCCAAAGACTGACAAAACAGTGGAAGGTGTTGGGCAATCATGTATTATTTTCTCTTCATTTAATCTGTTTTTGTAAATATTTTTTGATTAAAACAAAATGGTTTACTTGTACGAGTATATGTTAATTATTAAAAGCATATTTTGCAATCATGTAGAATATTATATTGTTAATTATCTAATGTTATGTCATAGTGTATGTCAATTAACATAGTTGAATTAAGTCTTTTATATCAATATGATTATCCGGCCATGTATGATAAGGTGATGTAAAAGGTAAATGTTGTATGCAAGTAAATTTACAGCAGACATTTCCAAAATTGTTTTGACATTTCACATTGGGATATCAGATATCTTCAAAAATCACTGGACTAAATCAGTTTTCCCTGGATCAAAATATAATGGAAATCCGGAAGAAATGGCAATCTATTGAATTAGCCCCTGCTGTATATTTCAGAAGTAAAATTTGTAAGAAGACAATTGTAACAACTGACATAATGCCTTAATTGTCCTAGTTTCTTCATAGCAGCATTGGTCTTGGACACTTCATGATTACTTTTGATTTTTTGGGTCAAAATCTAAAAGGTCTGAAATCTAAAAGGTCAAGGTGAGATTGACCTTTTATGCCAAAACAGATTCCAACCAATAACTCTACAACCCATAGGCCCCAACCGTAACTATGCTGTGCCTAATTTTTGAGTTTCAAAAGGGCAGATAATCGTAAAATTATATTATTATAAAAAAAATGTATTCACTTCAAACTTGAAATTCTTGTTAGTCTGCTAATCACATTTACAGAATTATACCCCTTCTTTTCTTTGTTGATTTTATTGAATTATATTATAAAGCAATTAGAAAAGTGGAGCTCTCTGTCCACTGAAAGGTCTGATTTCAAATATAAATATAGTTAAAAGGCATGCAAAATAACCCAGTCCAGAAGTTTTTCAATACCATGACTGTTGATATCAAAATATATGTATATTAATAAACCGCCTCCGTGGTTTGAGGGGTTAGAGTCGATGAACTTCCCTAATCCAGTTACCTCTCTGGCGTGGGTTCGAACCAACGGGAGATGCTTTGGTAGTTTAGCGCGGAGGAAGGTCAGTCTAGTTCTGGTGTAACTCTCCAGGAACGATGGTTAGGAAACTACCCGCCTATATGACTGAAATACTGTTGGAAAAAGGCGTAAAATGAAACAAACAAACACCGCCTCCGTGGTTGAGGGGTTAGAGTCGATGACTTCTAATCCAGTTACCTCTCTGGCGTGGGTTCGAACCCCGGGAGATGCTTTGGTAGTTTAGCGCGGAGGAAGGTAGTCTAGTACTGGTGTAACTCTCCAGGAACGATGGTTAGGAAACTACCCGCCTATATGACTGAAATACTGTTGGAAAAGGCGTAAAATGAAACAAACAAACAAATAAACATAATAATACTTTATAAAATGATAATGCTCACTAGTTGTAAGAGAGAATTTTTTGTAGACATTAAGATATTTAATAAAAATATTGTACCTTTAAATCGTAATCCTGAAATTGTTTCACAGGTTTCTAATGTAAATATTTTGCTGTTGATATTGGATACGTGGAATTTGCTCCTTTTTTACTTCCTGTTTTATAACACTGATTACATTTTAAAGTTACATGTTTAAACCTAAAAGATATCAGTCATTTATTTCGTAAATAAAGTATCTAGTGTGTGAGAAACTATTAAATTTTAGCATTGTGTTTTTCAATAAGTATTTTAACTTGGTCAGAATATTAAAAAAAAGTCTGATTTTTTAAATTTAAAGTTGTTCTTTCCCACCGTGCTGAAAAGTTAAGTTGTTATCTTATTTAGTTTATCGGTGTGTAAATGTTTAAACTTTATGTTGACTTAGTAGGACAGTCATAAACTGTGTTGAGAAAATTATATAAAAGGGGTTTTAAATCATTCAATTACAGCATTGAAAACAGCATGATTAAAACTTCCCGACTTGAATTTTAAACAAAATAGGGCTGGGGCAAGTAACCAAATACTCGGATTATCACATATCAAAATTAAAAATTATTATGAATATTTGTCAGTCCAGAAATTGTAGATTGCGATCTTATTTGTTTATTATACATTTGCTGCTTCTCACACTTTAAAAGTCGAAAATTACAATTTGAGTATGAATTATGCGACGTTTAACCAAATAAAATTTAACATGTACCATGATGCTGAGCTAGGAAGCCATTTGTTTTGAAAAAGGAATCACTTTATCTTTCTTGAGCATAATGTATTTTACATGAAAATAAATAAATATTTTAGTCGTTATTTATAGATTTATAATAACATGACATGTATTGAAGACGGTTTTATTTTTTATCATCCAAAATTTGCGAAACTCAAGTTAATCACTCATTCTTACTTAGTATGGCATTTTATAGATTCTAGAACTTAAAAAAGAACTTTCTTGTATATTTAAATTCTATTCCATTTCAGAATTAAAAGTATCTCGAAATCTTAAATATAAAAATATTACCAGTATACGAATCAAAACAAATAATTTTTCTCATAGAAGTATCGCTTTTATTGAGAAAATCACTGTTTTATCATTTTCTTTCGCTCTGGTCATTTACGGGACTGTTACATCAATCTTAGTACTATAATCTTGTAATTGAACTGCAAAACACTGTACAGTATGTTTGCTTAAACAGATATTAAGTATCTAAATAAAGTAAAAAATTTTATATTAAGATGCATGAATAGTGATATCCCATTTAACTAAAAAAAATGAAAATGTTATAAAGTTTTCAGAATGTATTTATTTAAGGACAAATACTAGTTAGTTTTCACCACATCTACTCCAAAGAACTTTCTATCTTACTATTAATATAATATACTCCAATATTATTGCATTTATACCGATAAACGAGGACTCAAAATTTCCTATTTCTCGAATGATTATTCCAGTTCAGTCAGATACGGGACAAACCTCTTTTAATGTTTACTTCATTTTTGTGATTGCAATATAAGTTTAAATGTATTCGTTCATGATAGAAAGTATCCATTGAACACTGTAATAGTCAAAACGTCTAAATATTAATTACAATATGAAAATTATGATTTTTTTAAAATCTTAGTATCTGCAAGACTTAGTGTAAAAACGATTTCATTAGTATTTTGAAAAACATTGCATACTCACTTTGTTTTCGTGGAAGAATACAATTACAATAATACCAACTGTACTATTAAAAAGTTTGAAATAATTCAACAATCAAGCAGAATAAAATCACAAGAGATGGTGAAGAAAGCGAGTCCCGTAAATGATAGACTTCGTAAATGTTGAACATTTCTGTTTGACAATAGGAATTTTATTAGAAATTGTTGAATGTTTACATGAATGACAATTAAATGACAGAATTATATATTCACTAAATTTAATAACTTAATTACATTATTGATTCATCTTATAAAAAATTTTCTGCTTTTTTAAGATGTCAATATTTGAATATTTCTTTTCATTGAGCAATGTTTTTAATTTCCTAAGATTATGAAAAATAATTGTGGGTCCAAAATGTTTTTGTTTAAATGCTTTGATTTGCTTTTATCTACCAATTGTGGTTTGGCTCTATTCTTGTTTTTAAGGGTTATAAGTCTAATTTAACATTACCATTCATATGGGAAATAACAGAAACATTTAATTTAGCAACTAGAGATAAGTGATCTACGATTTTAAAAATGTGTGCATGTCTCACCCTCAGCCTGCATAATGAATATGATGTAACAAATTTGGCCTAGATTTGATTTTGGAAGAGTCCATTACAAACATTATATGGGATTCTCTATTATAAAAGATACACACATTTGAACTACCAACATAGCATAGGACGCTTGTTGGACTTGTGCAGATTTGCAGGCTGGTCACAAACACTATATCACTTCCAGGAGTTTAAGGTGAATTAGGGAAGATTTACCCTATTGCAGATTGTGGCTTAGGTATTATTTGGTGTTAAGCCACTGGCCCCAACGCTGTGGGTTGGATCCCAATAGGGACTTTGGGTTCTTTTCATGTGGAGGGAAGTTTAAACAAGCTAGCTAAATTTGATTGTTCGGCGGTTCTCACTCAGGTGAAATAATGCATGGGGAACCTGAAGGTCTTCCCTGCACCAATTGAAGCTGATGACAGTTGCCATTATTAAACCTCACCATGTGTTGGTTACAATGTAAAACCCTACAAAAAAAACAGACTACAACGAATCAAACATAAATTTTGCCAAATAACATTAATACTGTGTGCAATGTGAGAACCAAAAAAAAAGACGAAAAAATACCATTCGCCCCATTAAAGCAAAATAGGTTACCAAGCGACATTTTGGCCAAAAATGCACTTGTTTAACCATTTTTCATTATGATTTTAATGTTATCTTAAATAATCTGTAGAAATATCTCATGTAGCTATTTCATGTTTTATTTACAGACATATAAGGTTATGTAAAAAGGTTACCATTGTCAATTTTTCCCATTTAGTAATGCCAAAAATGGTACCATATGCATATCAGTTTGAGCAAAACAGGTACCAAGTGTCACATAGTACCTCTTATGCATTATATGACTTATATATGGTTTTGAGCATTTATTTTAATGCAAAAAGGAACCATGGTGTCACATTGAGTCCCTTTCTGCACACCACAAAAGGGGGAATTTACCCGGGGGGAAACCCCCTTTTTATAAAGGGGGATTATTTTATATATTAAATTCGTATTGCTTGGTACCTTTTAGCTTTTTAATGAAAACACAATCTAGGATGTTGCTAAGGACAATTTCAATATAACAATAAATCCAGAGTCATTGTTTCTTTTTTTTAATTGAGAATGATACACAGTGTGAAGATAATGATGTGTTAAATGACTTTCTTCACTAAAATGTGAGCAGTAAAAAGAAAAGTAATGATTGTACCTCTTGCCACAAGATAAATGGGGTATTATGAAAGGAGAAGAATGACAGGAAGTGTACATCTGCAAATAAATAGATTATGATAAAGTTAAATTGGCTGAACAGCATAAAGAGAATTTAGCTTATTAAAGAGAAATATTTCTGATTTTTGACTAACCAATGTAAGAGATTTTTGACATAGGCATTTGAGATTGATCCAGAGAAGACTCTTCAAAACATGACCAAGATTGTGATAGTTGTTGAGACATTTTCTTTACCTTGAAAACACAAACGAATCATATTGTATTATTCGTATGATTTGTAGAATAAAATTTGTAACCAAATGATGCTTTTTGTTAAATATTGTCTGGGACAAAAAGGTGCAAACTCGCCCATATGGTACCTTCTTTCTCATATATTTCGACAGCCACAAATGTTAAAAAAATCTACAATGCCAAAAAGGGACAAGCGTTCATATTGGTTACCTTTTGCATTTGTTCGGTCAAAATATTGATTAGTGCAAAGGAAACCATTTCTTTAATGATTAATTATCACTAATTAGTAATTATATAAGGTATTCAACTTTTTGAGCATTGTACATTTCCCAATCATAATTATTCTAGAACGTATATTAGTTGAAGTTTCATTGCCTGTTGGTAAAACCTGATTTTGATATGGAACTTCAAATACTTTAATACGGATCTCGAAAACATGAAAAATGTCACCTTGTTACCTTTCTGCTTTAATGGGGCATTATACGTTGGACATTTTCCAAAGGTTTGCCATGAAATATCAAAAACTATGGCTATTAGTTATCAGTTTATTTCTATTTTTTAAATTTTCAATACTTTAGGAAAATTTATAAATAACAGAAGCTAACTAAAAGAATGTGTAAAACATACGACAGATTTGTTCATTCCTGCATGAACTGTTATGATTTCAGGACAGAGCAAAGTCGGGCGTGTTTAGACAGTAAGTAATAGACCACACCTACCAAAGTCAGATTTAATATCCCCCGCTTAAAGGTATAACTTCATTATGAGTTATTACTTTCCTGCGAATGAAATATTGTTCCTCTGTTATTGTGTATATGGGACTGGTGGGCATTCTTGAAGTCTATTGCTTTAGAATATATTCATATTCTCCTCAACATTAAATAAATGTTTACTTTTTCAATGTTAA
The DNA here is from genome assembly GCF_026571515.1 of Ruditapes philippinarum. NCBI lineage: Eukaryota > Metazoa > Mollusca > Bivalvia > Venerida > Veneridae > Ruditapes > Ruditapes philippinarum. The sequence goes on along the minus strand of NW_026852380.1, from coordinate 10,636 downwards.
AAGAGTCATAGAATAGCAAGTTATAAATGCACTTCCATGAAACATTAAAATTCACAAATTCTGTCTATTTCTTTGTGGATTAAATTTCGAAAGTCAGCCAGTCTGCACTTTGCAGTTTATACCTCATTTAAAAAAACCTTTTTTCAAATCAGAAATCCCTTACAATAACAATTATTATGCAGTTTGGAATCTGATGGAATGCGTTATTGTTAAAAGCGTTAGGTAATTGTTGAATAGAACCATTATTTTGTGTTTAAATTGACTCATATTGACTTGAAGAAAAGGGCTTTGTTTTTCATTTTTGAAACTTTTTGGGGTATATTACATTCTATAACAAAAATTTTCTGTAATTTTTTTTATGGGGCCCACCCCAATATGTTCCCTTTTTAAAACCTTTTAAAATTTGTTTATCAAGGGGGCTTACTTATAAAAGGGGGGAAATTTTCCCTGTGTAAAAGGGTGGCGAAAAAATGGTTGGATGAGAAGTAGGGGAATGACAGCACGAAGTTTCAAAGGATGGATCCCAGCTCCCTTACGTTAAAAAGGGTTAAATTTTTTGTAAAGCTAAAAACTTTTGGAAAAAAATGACCCGGGGAAAATGTAGGCAAAAGCCCAAAGCCTGACAGGAAATTCCCCAAAACCTCCGAGGTTTCCCAAGAAACAAAAAATAAAAGAATAGTAAACCCCCAAACACAAAAAAAAGCCTCTTCCTGTCTTTCCCAAAAAAGGGCTATAGAAACAGGAAGTGGCTCCCCAAAAGGGGGTTTCCCCAAACAACCCCAAAGGGCCCAAACCAAAAAAGCAAAAATTTCCAGTTGAAAAAGGCCAGACCCCCAACTTCCCGACATCACAAACTAACCAAGGGTAAAATACATATCAATTTGAAATTTTTTATATAAATAAACAAGGAAACCTTTTGGGGTTTAATTTTAGCAAGGAAATTTTGGGGTCTGTTTCCCTGTTTGCATGCAGTATGTTTTTTATCCACAGTTTTTATTGTTTCCTTTTTGTCTTGCAAAAATTTTACTGAAAGTAAATGGAAAAATATTTTAATAAAAAAGGTTGGTATTTTCTGTAGTTCGCCTAATTACTTACTTTTCTTTTTGTTTGCCTACAATTACATTTTATGGCACAATTTTTAAATCTACAACACCATGATTTGGAATTTTCAGGCGCTTTGCATTGGGAAAGGTTTTCTTTTTTTTGTTACCAATCCTTATTGAATTTTGGGTTATGAAGGTTATGGCTTATATTTTGTTAGAATAAAAAGAACTCTTTTGTTTAATGAAATAATTTCTTTGAATTTGGAAATCCCAAGTTTTTCATAGGTCGACATTTGCTTTGTTATATATTTGGATTAGTAATCATAATATGAGGACATGTTTCCCAAAGTAGTTTTTTGACCTTGCTAAATAGAGTCAGGTCGTATAGAGTTTAGTCAAGTCTGTGAAATTTTTTTTAAAAAAAATATTATTCATTGTATGAATTAAGTAAAATAAAAACACTTCTGAGTACATCGAACATGATGAACTTTTCTTTTTTTGGTTTCAGGAGAAAAAATGAGAACATTATATCAGGCAGTTAAGGGGTACACAGCTCCAGGATAGAAGGTATGAACTTGACCTTCTCTAAAGAGCTTGAGTGATGTAAGGGGAAATTTCATTTAAAATAATTTTTTTCTTATAACTTTGTTAAATAATAGGTGTTCTTAAAGAGTAATTTTATTCTTGTCAAGATGATGTATTTGCATTTAGCCTTATCTCCTTACCATCAAAAGTGTTTTGAATGTATGTTGGCCTATTTTCCCAAATGAAATTGGGGTACTTTTTTAATGGATCCATGGCAAATGAAATTTGGACTTTTGTAATAATTTTTTAAAAAAAATTTTGTCCATAGTTTGAGGGGCACCCTTTTTTTTTTCAAAAGTTCCCAAAATCAATCAAAATTTTCCCAGATTTCTATTTTCCCCAGAAATTTTTTTAAATTGGGATTTGGGGGTGATTTCCTTTGCCCAATACCAGACGCCCAGGTTTGGTTTTTGGCATGTAAAAATAAATCCTAAAAATTTTTTATTTTGGAAAGTTTTTCCCCTTTTTTCCCTATTTTTCCTTTTTTATTTAGCATCAACCCTGAAGAAAGGGGTAGGGAAACTGCCCAAAAAACAGGGCCTTTTGCCCAATTTTGGGGAAAAATTTTTGATGAGTTTTTTTTGGGGTGCTTATTAATAAAATATAAAAAACAAAAATTATTTTTTTCCAGTGCGACCCCCCCAAGTTTGGTATCTAGGAATGCTACCCAGCCCCGGCCCACAAGGGTCTCTACCCCAGCCAACTATTTAAAACCCCAAAGCCCATTTTAGTGCAAAAAAATGAAGTTAAAACCCCAACTGGTCTTTTTTAAAAATTGGGTTTTTTCAGTTTTAAAAAGGGTAACCGGGTTTTAAATTTGTAAAAAATTTACTGATGGATAGGGAAACCCTGGCCAAAACTCAAAAATTGAACAAAGGTTTGATCACTTTTTTTTTCCGGGAAAGAAAACATTTAAACAAAACCATTTTTTGTTTTGTTCCCAATAAATCATGTTTTTAGTTTTTTTTTCCCAATGAGTGTTTGAAAAAACTTAGACAATTTTAAAAACTAAAAAAATGGAATTTAGAACTTTTAAGAACTTCTTCAAAAATCTTTTGCAAAAGTAAAAAAAAACAAAAAAAATAACTTTCAATATTTGTTTGCCAATTGACGGGTTAAAAATGTTAGACTCCTATAGAGTGCTATTGTCCAGTACTGTCATCAAGGCATAGAACCAAACTTTTGAAATGTATTGCTTGTTATATATTGTATATGATCAATCCCATTCTGGACACCATGTTTATGTTGTATGGACGGATAACAAGTTCAAACTAATTCTACAATTTATTATAACCATTTAATAACATTTTTTAAGACCAGGGCTCAAGTGGAAGACTCGGGTATCAAGAGGCATGATCTATAATATATAACATGCATTAAAAATGAAATATCAAGTGAAGGGAATTAATCAAATTTAACTGTACAAACTAACATGTAAAGAGTTAAATTCTGACCTTTAGATACCATAACAAAACTAAACATTATTAAAAAATCTATCCCTTATGGGAAATCAGAACAACAATATGAATTTACCAAATGGTATAAGAAACGTAATTTAATCAAAAAATCTAACCAATGGGATCAGAATTGAGAATTGAGAATTTTATTTTTCAGATATTATAATTTATATACTTACAGATATAGATACTATATGTACATTGTAATTTCCTTTTATTGTTATGGTTTTGATTTCTGTACCCTGGAATTTTTTTTTTTTTATTTGTATATATGTAATTTAGTGCAAATTGGGTTTAAAATGTCAATTTTTTCCCCCCAGTTTAAGTTTTTTTATGTTTATTTTTTTTTTGTTTTAAATTTTATATTCTTTTTTGCAGTAAACAGTATGTTTTTAAAAACCAAAAAGACATTTTTTTTCAATTTTTAATCATAAAAAAAGCTTAACTATTTTGTTTTTGTGTCAATTTTATTTTTTTGTCATTATCATTTTTTTAGCCTTTTATATGTAGATCGTTTTAAGACCCCGTACCAAATGGGGAATCTTTAAAACAGCCTGCCTTTCCAAATTTATTTCTAATTTTCATTTAAAATTTTGGGAAAATGTAAATTTTTGGGGGTAAAAATATTGTTTTGGTTGGGAAAAAAGGGAAAATACTTTACACATTTCAAATTTGCTCTTACAAAACCATGAGGTGTGGATTTTTCCCTAAAGAGGTCAAAATATGTGAAATACCTTACTGCATTTGTATCAAGTTTTAAAAAACTTTTTTAAAAGCAAAATCAGTTTTTTTAAAACGTGCATAACAAGAAAAATTTTTTTACTTGAGTCTTGTATCATTTTTTCGTTTTTTAAAATCTTTTGGAAAATTTTTATTCAAGTTAGATTTTTTTGAAAATGGGGCATGCGCTTAAATAGTGAAAGTACTAGATTTGCCTTTTTTTGGGGTTTCCCCTTTTTTAAATTGGGGCATCAAAATTTTTAAAAATTTGTCAAATTTTGGGAAAAAAATTTAAGTTATTTGAAATTTTCCCGGGAAAATTAAATGTATTTATACATTTTATTTTAGTGTACAAATTTGGGCTGCTTTTTAAGTACATGTATATGTACCTAGTCTTGACTGTTTTTTATGCCTATGGAAGGTCTTTAAGCTTACATAATTGATTGTAGAGTCTCATTTTTGATTATCAGAACAAAATTTTAATTTGTAATTTTGCTTTGTACACCTATCTCTAATTTTCATTTGATTATTTTAGGAATATTTGTTTTTGAACTTAACAATGGCTGCGTGGTTAAAGTAGGTCACAAACTTGAATCACTCATGTGTCACAGTTGTGTGTTGGAATTCTGTTACAAATTTTAGATATTTTTTCTTTCTGTGAATTTTTTTATCCAGCTACCTTACCTAGCAAACTGCTCTGGTGTCCTCTCTATATCTGAAATAATGCTTATAGGGACACCTGAGGTTGTCCTCCATGGGTAAAGCTGAAAAATTGCCATAAACCTTTACAGTGTAAATGCTTCTTACAGCTTTACCATAAATATGCTTTTCTTTAAACACTACAATGTACCAAAAATATACATTTTGTATAATATTATGTAAGAAAATGCTAACTTTAAATAATTCTTTTCTGTCTTAACTTACAAGTGTTTACTTATATTGTACCCAAAAAAACCCAAACACAATTATTATTTACTTTGTGGTCCCTTGTCCAGGATATGTCTGCTAATTAAAGATAATCTAACAGTGCTGAATCTTAATTGTGTAACTAGTGCCTATTTTAAAAATGCAATGTTATGTCTTTCATTTATTTATTTGCTTTTTTAAAAGAGATTTTGTTTATTTTTGTCTCGGATATATGCTTTGTTTACAGTTAATGATAAGGTTAAGACTTAAAATTTATTTTTTTCCATGACAGTAGAGTCAGTCACCTCAGATGAAGCTGCTTGTTTTTAGCTATATAAGTATGGATTTGATGGCAGTTTTATATTCTTTTACACATGAAAAAACTATTCACAAAATATCTCCTTATTTAAAGAAAGAAAATGATGAAATGTATGAAATATCATGTATGAGTCAGCAATTATGACAATGTATGAGTCAGCAATTATGACAATGTATGAGTCAGCAATTATGACAATGTATGAGTCAGCAATTATGATGCCCATGAACATCAGGTGACTGTCATAGAGACGTCGTGAAGAAGATTTTTGTCCCACAACAAAGAAATTAGCCTCATATTGAGCAATATGTTCTTAAAGCTGCATACTTTTCTTATGTCTATGTATTTGATTCAGTTAATATCAGATTTCATCGCAAATTAACTTTTGACTGAAATTTTACCAACATACTTTGTTATCAGATAAATCAGATATTTTAAATTTAAATGAAGGCTTTTTGGGCTGAAATCAAAATGTTAGTCCTAGTTGTTGTTTATTTTATTATATTTCAAGTAGTGAAATAAGAATCTTTCTTATCAAATTCAATTTTTTTTTTTTTCAAATGATCAGATATATTTGTATTAAATTTGCATTTTAGTTTTTTATATTATACATGTATAATGGCCAGTACTTTATTTACTAGTACACCATAGTTTTTTGTCACATTTAAAATGTTTTCCTTTAATTATTTCACTTGTTAGTAAAGTACACATTGTCACAAAAACGTTAATTGTGCTAGAAGTTCTTTTTGAACTTTCTATGTTTAAGATATATTCTTTCTAACAGTGAAAATATATAAAGGAAGAGAATAAAAGTGGAAGCAGGCAGAGTCTTATTCACAGACACATTTCATGTTCCGAGTTCATTTCCACAAAGTGGGATTCAAATTAATGTCCTCCAAAGGTTTTTCTACATTTCATTTGTTTTTCTTGTTACTGTTAGTGTAGATTTTTCATTCATTTTTCCATTAAGCTCATTTTGAGCTGATATTCATACATGTAGTTTTCATACCGTCAAACAGGTCATTCTTACTGCAGGATGTGAATATTTTATTATCAGGAATACATAGAGAAAATGCGTTCTTGTTATTTTGTAGTAAGAAGTAAATCATTAGTAGAATTAAAATTCTGACTACATAATAACATTTTCTCATGATTGAAACAAAAAGTATTTCTGAAAATTGAATATTGCCACACATCTTATCTTGTACTTTCTGTTGCCAGTTATCTATGGTGATTATTTAACTGATTTTATATGTCTGGTGCTGTAGGGTAGATAATGTTACCTTATTTGTCATGACTTATTATTGATTTTTGATTTTGTATAAAGACAATGTCATGTAAATGAGACATAATTTTTGTTTGTTTTGTATATTTAAGTCTCAATTGTACCATATATATTTATACTCTACTTCTTGAAAAATAAAGCTTTTTTATGTAATATCTTGTTTATTTTTCTTTCATCATGCTTTATTGTTTTTATACTTAAAGTGCTTATTTCACCAAAACTTACAAAATACACAAAGCAATAAAATACCTGATAGTGAACATAGCTATTCTTTTCTACTCCCTCCGATAAACTGTAAAACAAGAACCATGGAACATTTCTGGGGCTAAGCATATTAAATTTATGTGATTAAGGGTCTAATATTTTACTTTTGTAATGAAAAAAAATACCCCGATTGGCAAACATGTGGTCCCACCTGAAATAGGTCAAATTAATTTTTTAGGGGGTCAAAACTTGATTTTTTTGGGTACATTGGGTGCAAAGAACCCATTACCCTTAGAATTACACATGTTTTTATGGTGTTATTATTCCCCAAAAAAAGAACATAGTTATAATAGCCTTTTTTATAAATTATAAGTCAGGTAACATTAATTTTTTCCGAACAGTGGCCATTTTTATTATTTTCAGTTTGCATATATTTGGAACAAACTGTTAAGTGATATTCAGTAAATTTTTCTAATCACAGAAAGGGAAAAATGCATATTTCCCTAAACCTGCTAATTCTGTACTGGACTAACTTTGACTTTGAATATGGATCAATTCATTTAAACTTGGCTTTGAATTTGGGCAAAGTTCATTCTTATGGTTGAAGGGTCCATCAAATTTCACAGGGCATTTCAATACAAAACAGAAATCCAAGCTGGCCCTGGCCTAATACCTGGTTTGCAAAGGATAATCACTTTTCAAGATCAGGTAAAATTAACAAAAAAGATTTAATGTACTGTATATACTTTCATATTTAATGGTATATTATTATTAGTTATAAAGATTTTTTGACAGGGTTATTATTGCCCTGTATAAATGGTGATTTTTGGAAATATAAACCCTAGTCGCTAAAGCAAAAGGTTTATATGGCAAACAACCGTTTATATAAATGTATGGTCATATAACCTGTCAGAAATCTTTATAACAAATTTATAATACAGCAAGTATCATTTTTAGTGACAAAGTGAGAATTCTTCATAAATCAACAGCAGCTGTGTATATAAAACTATATAAATGTCACGATTTTCTAATGAAAAGCGACGTTACAAACGTGCAGTATAATAAAGAATGATTGTATGAAACATAGAAAATGAACAATAACCAATTTCGGGACAAAACATTTCCTTTTTTTTCAAAAACTAACCAAAAACTATGAGAAAAGGGTTTAAAATTTACCAGTATAAATTTGTTTGGAATTGTTGATACGTTCTGTTGTTTTTTCCTGGCATAATGTTTTAAATTTTTTTTGTAAAATAAAACTGATAAACTAATGAAACACAAAGTTTGTGTTGTTTGGATTTCTCCCCTCCAAGGGTCACTTTAATCCATGTCACAAAAAGGGGAAGCATCCTAATCCCTAACTACTTTCATGGAGCCAATTCAAACGGGTTACCTCAGCTGAATCAAAAGGAATATTTTATATCAGAAAGTCCCTTTTGGGAGGTTCACATAAACATGACAACCAGAAAGCAAACAAACCTTAGGATCCATATGTGCCATACAGGTAAAATCCAAATCCTTGTCCTTGTTTAAAAAGGTTTACATTTGTACAGACCCCTCTTGAATATGGTTTCCGGAGGTTGGTCCTCCCCACACCAAAATACTGTTCTAATTGAAAATGTCCAAAGAAGAGCAGCGTGATGGATCACGCTAGCTTATGGTAAGACCTCTGGTGTACAGATGCTAGGTTATTCCTTTTCAATAAAATCAACCATGGTCTGGTTGTTTCTTTCCCATAGAAGAATATGTGACACCCCTCTCCCAAACATTATGCCCATTGCCATTCCCTAGCTGTGTTATAGGTTTAAATTCACAGCCAAACCTTTCAGAATCATAATAAATTCCCCTTTGTTTCATAGTACAGTAACTATACCAATGAAACCAATCTATTTGTCCCCCTGCAGTTGCCCCTAAACCTACCCCAGAGTGAATTTGATGCATCCAAAGCTTGCATTGAAATAATAATTATGTTCATTCTAGTTTCCCGCCCCCTGTTTTTTAACATTTTTTTAATTAATTTATTATCGTCTTTTAAACAAGTGTTTTTAAGTTTGCTTGCGGTTTTGAAACCAGACATGTCTAACAATTCCCGTGAGGGCTTTGACATTAATGGAAGATGATAATTTCAAATGTTTAGTATTGTTTTTTGTTTGTTTTAGACTTATTCTTATAGGCACATAGTTGTGCTCCACAATCAAACTTTCAAAGACAAGTGTTTGTGAATCCCTTCGGCTTTCTTCTCAATATTTTCTATATATGTTTCATGTATAGAGGGAAAATATTTTGCGGTGTTCAGTATTATACACTAAAGTCACGACCTTTAGTCGTATTCAACCTATTCGACAAAATGTCAGCCTCCATGAGAACGTGTATTGTGAGACGACCTACTGTAATTAAACAGTATTTTGGTAATCACAAGTTTGTCAGAATGTATTGACTGGCGGGGCGTTTTTCAAAGAAAAAGTATATTTACTCACGCTGCACGTGGTAAGTTTTAACTGGAAATTATCAAATGTTATTGTGTACGAGGGGAAATCGGCTAATTTTGTAAGGATAATGGACATGACCCTTGATCAGCTGTTTAATAGTCTGTTTTATCGTAAGATGACCATGACAGCTGCGTCATCGCTAATGGTATGAAATGCCATATTTGTCAAATAGTCCTCGTATCAGTGAATGGGTACATTTATGGAGGTAATTTTGGTTGCTATCATTTTATTCAAATTGATATGTAGGGTTGCATGTTTTTCGGATATGATGGGTTTTGGAGGGTATGACTAAAATACGAATATGGGGGTCCTACTAAACAACTGCCTAAGGACTGCTAAGGACCGCTAAAGGACTGCTAAGGACCACAAAAAAAAACTACTAAAGGGAAAGGCACAAAGACCTTAAAATACCTCCTAGGCGCATTCTTATAATAATTGGTAGTATGTTTAAGTTGAAAAAAAAAATTATAATTTTTAAGAAAAAATATTATTTTTTGGGAAAATTTTATGAAAATTTTTCCCCGGGACCGCTAAAAGGCTGCTCAGAATAACAAAAAGAACTGCTAGGGAGGCACAAAGGACCTTTAAAATAATACCTCCTAGGCATTCTTGTAATACAAGGTGTATGTTTAGTGACAAAAAATGTATTATTTTAAGAAAAAATATCATTTTAGTGGTAAAATTTATGTTTTTGAAAAGAGTTGCTGGACCGCTAAGGACTGCTCAGGTGCAACAAACAACTGCTAGGGAGGCACAAAGGACCTTTAAAATCCTCCTAGAACATTCTTTAATATATGGTAGTAATTTTAAGAGACAAAAATGTATTATTGTAAGAAAAAATATAATTTTTGTGATAGAATTTATGCTTTCGATGAGTTGCCGACCGCTAAGGACTGCTCAGATACACAAAAGACTGCTAGGGAGGCACAAAGGACCTTAAAATTACCTCCTAGGGCATTCTTATAATCCAAGGTAGTATGTTTAGTGACAAAAAATGTTTATTTTAAGAAAAAATATCATTTTAGTGGTAAAATTAATGTTTTTGAAGAGTTGCCGGACCGCTAAGGACTGCTCAGGTGCACAAACAACTGCTAGGGAGGCACAAAGGACCTTAAAATCCCTCCTAGAACATTCTTATAATATATGGTAGTAAGTTAATAGACAAAAATGATTTATTGTAAGAAAAATTTATAATATTTGTGATAGAATTTATGCTTTTGATGAGGTGCAGGACTGCTAAGGACTGCTCAGGTGCGCAAAGGACTGCTAGGGAGGCACAAAAGACCTTAAAAAATTTCCTAGGGAGGCACAAAGGGCCTCAAAATACCTGTGAGGGCATACCTATAATACATGGTAGTATGTTTAGTGACAAAAAATGTATAATTTTAAGAAAAAATATAATTTTGTGATAGAATTTATGCTTTCGATGAGTTGCTGGACCGCTAAGGACTGCTCAGGTGCACTAACAACTGCTAGGGAGGCACAAAGGACCTTAAAATCCCTCCTAGAACATTCTTATAATATATGGTAGTAAGTTAATAGACAAAAATGTATTATTGTAAGAAAAAATATAATTTTTGTGATAGAATTTATGCTTTGATGAGGTGCAGGACCGTAAGGATGCCTAAGGA
>NW_026852379.1:0-96976 GCF_026571515.1 Ruditapes philippinarum | reverse complement strand
TTTGTTGGTTTTGTCGTGACGCGGCTCATTTGCTTTTTTCTGCATTTTGGCAATCAATGAGCATAATTATATTGATAAAGATATGAAGATTTTATTTATGTATAGAAGTCAATATATTACTTTGTTAACATTTTGCTACCTTCATCATAAATTATTTCTAAGGTGATGAGCAAATCACATGACTGCCCGAAATATGCCTGCCTACCGGTCTCTCTGTCTCTATCTCTGTCTGTATGTCCGTCTGTCTGTCTGTCTCGTTTTAATTAATTCATATACATGTACAGACATAATGCATATGTTTAGCAGGTGTTCTTTTAAAAATATAGCTTCTTAAAACCCCAGATTTGTTTGTCCCATTAGTGTTCTGTATATTTCTCTATTATATAAATGTCGGTCTGATATAGTTTTGTCACAAAAATGTTCTGTAGTTACGGTATCCCCTTGATGTTTTGAATATAGTGACTGATCAAGTGATCTGATCTGATATCGATTAACGGATCCGTTTAAAGAGAAAAATATCTTTTATTTAGATAATCAAAAAGATTGTTACATTTACATAGTGTCAGACCTATTAATTTATATCTAATAGCAGATAAACTTCGTATATCGTACATGCAACCATTTCACTCTGACAGTCCGTAATCAGTTTTCTAAATTCGTTGAAAATAGTCTTTTTAATAGGGCGACTGGTATACATTTAATATTCTTTAAAAATTGATATGTTTTAACAGTTTCGGTGATAATCTGTGTACCCATTCGCGTTTATATAATACTGCTGATAATACATTTATTATATATGTGATCAGATATCATATATCACAACTTCCCGGCGTTCCATACTATATCATATATCTCATTAATATTTATATAAGCCACTATCATAATGCTGATGAGCTCACGTTTACCTAAACGGCGGGGTACAATTATTTAAAACGTGTTACCTTTACTGTATTACATAAGATTTACATTTTAACAATGATGCAATGTTTTTGAACTTGTGGTGAAGACAAACATATATAGACAGGCACATTATGCCTCAGAAACGAATAATTTCCCGCCAAAAATGGTTTTAGAACGTGTAAGATGCTTATTATCCAAACAAAGTAGCACTGACTGAAATTATTTGTTATTATGGTAGCAAATTGTAACCACACTAGTATCTTAACTTCCAAACAAAATACTAAATCTTTATAATTGTACTAATGGAAGACAGCAACAGAAGCAAAAGACGGTTCATTAATTTGGCCGATTAGTAACATTTTGGAGACTGTAAACAGAATGAAAAAAAAAAAAGAGAATTAAAAATAGAATTAATCCAGGGTAAAAGTAAAATTATTTCTTGTGAGTAATGGACCTTTAAAGTTTTATCTTTTCATTACTTATTGGTCAAATGCATCAAGTTTTACATTAACCTTTAAATTCTGGTCGTAACAAACATGTTTAAAAGTACTAAAACATTTAACCGGAAATAATATGGCTGTTTAATTCTTCTTTAAATGTATCAAAACTTAAATATTATATTCATGTTATTGTTTTTTTAGCGCGAGAATGTATCATTTAATGCTTCAGCGTGCCGACGGCAATTGAATCGACCAGTGCGACACTTGCAGACCAAGATTGTGACTGGTTTAAAACGTTTCCTTAAAATGATGCATGGTTTTGAATATGGTTATGTTTGTTGATCTCTCATGCAAAAATTTTATAAATGTATAACTGCAAATCGGCTCTTACTCGGCAGTATTTAGTGTAGCCGCTTTTTCATGAAGAAACCAGTGTCGATAGTGAAAATTGTGATTGGCATATTTTAATTAGCCAGGTCAGGTGTTGATAACACTGTAGCAATGTGAGGATACATTCAAATTTATTACATAGATAATACACGTGGAGCTCAGCTCGCAGAGACAAATGAGAACACAGTAACTTTTTGATATCCTTTTAACTCTAAGAAAAATGTTAATTATTAATTGCTGACTGTTTATATTTTCTAGAAAAAGTAAGCAAAACATTTTTTTGTTTCATATGACAGGAATGAATTGCATTAACAATCCTAGGTATTGTTGAAAACTCATTGTTTTACATGCCAGATTAAGTAATTGGACCCCATCCTTGTTTGTACGTGACTGCTGGGGAAAAATAATGTTATGCTTAATTAAAGAGGTGACACTTTCTATATTTTTATCTGATATCGAGTTGTAAGAGCCGATTTGCAGTTATATGGGTAAGAGTTCGATAAGACTCCCTACGGTCGTCTTAATACGAACTCTTACCCATACATATCACTCTTTCGATACAGTATCATCAGTATTATGGTATAGCATGGAAACCTCGATTTCACCTAACCTGAATGTAGCCCATTCCGTGTCAACATCTTACTTGTACTTTAATGACAGCTGGTCTTGATTTAAAACGTCATTAAAGGCCAACAATGACACAAACCACACAAAAGCTGTCAGTTGTAATATAAACAATAACTTAAATGTGCAAAAAGTGACATTTCGTTGCTTTCATAACAGTACATACACGTGCACGCTAGTTATACGTGCCTACTTCAGTAAGTCTACATGTGTCAAATAGCTCGTCCAATTACGGCAAGCTTCGGCTGTTTCCGTAACTTAAATTCGTTCTTATTTGATCTAGGCCATATCGGTGATTATTTCAAAAATGCCAAGCATAACTATCACGTGCTTTGTTCCTAAAATAATAAATTACACGATTCATTATTTTTCTAATCCGATCACGCATTCCATATCGCATCTCTCTATATAAAAAGGAAATAAATAAAAACATTATCACATTTTCAAGATTAATTTTTCAAGCAGAACTCAAATAAGTTTGGTCAACACTGCGCAGTCTGATCAGGATCCATGCCGTTCGCTTACCAACTCTATTTCAAGTAGAGAAACTGATAGCGAACAGCATGGATCCTGATCAGACTGCGCGGAAGCGCAGGCTGGTCTGGATCCATGCTGGTCGCAAACCCATTTGTTGGTTTTGTCATGACGCGGCTCATTTGCCTTCTTCTGCATTTTGGCAATCAATGAGCATAATTATATTGATAAAGATATGAAGATTTTACTTATGTATAGAAGTCAATATATTACTTTGTTAACATTTTGCTACCTTCATCATAAATTATTTCTTAATATGATGAGCAAATCACATGATTGCCCTAAATGGACTCGGCCCGGTGAATTTTCGTACTATTAGTTCTATAGTAAATCAGTCAAATTTGAGGTTTAATTCTGGATTCCAATGTTCTTGATGAATTATATACTGTCTTCAACTTTAAACATTAACACTATCTAAGTCAAATGATGCCCAAAATATAATAGGTTAGCCATCTACTTTTTTCAGAAATCTTCATTCTGTTGTAACACTGTTAAATTCACCACTTTAAAAACTCCTGACAGCTGGTGGGTAGTACATCTTTAATCTTCCACCAACAAATGAGTTCCTGGAGAATACACAAAAACAACTTTTAAAGTCATCATATAACACACAAAAACTACACACATGCAATAAATACACTTTAATTATGAACAATCTAACTAGAGATGACTTAAATTGGGCCATTTCATAATTTTAAAGAACTACTTTCTAGACTACAATGGGCTGGGTCTAATTCCGTACCGGGTTGAGACCTAAATGAATCCAAAATTTAAGTTAAGCCAAACTTTATACTCATTTCCTAGTAATTAAGTGTTATACAAGTACATTAATATAGGTTTGACATGTCTCTAACAAATTACTTTAATGCAGTACAATTTCTTAAATATGAACCTTCATGCGAAAAAGTCAGGCTCGGCCAATAGAATTTTTACGCAAAAATTTATATTACAAAATTCTGTTATATCTTTTGATTCTGTAAATGGATTTTCTTTGAATAAAGTTTTAATGTTACCGGCTAATGTCATACAGTTACTTCTATGAAAGAATAAGACCTTATTGCTTAAAAATTGTAATAGAAACTCAATTTAAATTAAATGAGAGCATGAAATTTTGGGTTAAAATACAAGTATACATCAATTAAATGTGCTTTTTCATAACTTTTTCCTTTCAATATTGTAATAAAACTTACTGATTATGATTTTTACCTATATACCATGGTAAATAAAGTAAAGAACCAACATACACACCCTACATTGTTTTGCTTAAGATATCAATAAAGACAAAACAGAGGTAATCTTAAGGTTAGCAAAGAGGTTACCATATCACATGGGCTATGTCTTCCGACAAAGTAAGATTAGCCAACTCTCACACAAATAAGGCTTTAAAAAGATGACACTACGTCTCCCACTTTAAATCATTGAGAGTCTTAATATAGTCAGAATTAGAGAAATTTTCTCCTGAAATACATCAAAATAACTACCAAATATTGCCCGAGCATTGGGAGGCGCTACCGTCAATAGCTGAAGTTTCAAACTAGACATAAGTTTTTACCTTCTCAATGTGTCCTGACAAAGCTGCTGCCAAACAGAGCTGAAGGAGTCCTTCTATAGATCTTTACGCAGGATAAGGTAAGGTCATATACTCAAACCCAGGCTTTGGTAACTGCATGGTCTGAAAAAATATGCAACACTAGTACATGCTTAAAGAAAATTATAAGGGGCATTAATGCTGTAATTCTAATATCTGAAAAAGAAAGAAAATAATGTCTTAATTAATAAATGGCTAGATTTGCTAATTCACACAGGAGAGCTTATATAAATATTGTGTTCTGAAAAATGCATGCCTGCATGAAAATAGCAGTTTAGACATTATAAACCTAACCTAATTTAACTGCTGTAGCAGCTACAACAACAACAACAACAATTATATCAACTGTGTTATTTCTAAATGAGCCAATTATCCATAAAATACACTGTTTAATGACTAGAAAATCTTTTATGTGTATATATTACTAGCAAATACATTCTGCAACACAGCAAAACATCAAGTTTCACTACACTGAAAATGCCTATATTTCCAAAATATAAATCACATTTGTCCTGTTCAATTGTTAGTTCTTCTTCATTTAAATACAGGACAATAGTGAATATTTACATACTGATTACTACAGCATCAATCCTTTGCTGAAACATCAAAACATATAATGTGTGGTCCATATGAGCAATAGGCTACTATGGTGCTTGTTCGAATCCCATGGCCGGTGAATCTTGGGCCCCTTAGAGATCTCTGGAATGAGTTTGCCAATCACTTTTTTTTACCAATGTAACCAATCTGAAACCACACACTCCCCAATTCCTTCAATGCATAATTTATCCATAATTTAAGATGCATTTCTCTAAAAATTATCATTTTCTATATAAATCTTTTAAAAATAAGCTAGATTTATAGCATATTGCTTAACACAGGGTGCAAAAATAAAACTTATCAATTTATAAACTGCTTTTTACAAAATTTAAATTTCATTTTTTAATTCTAAATTTATTTTTACAGTTTTAATTCAATAAAATGTGGTTAATCTTTCATGCAAAAGCTCTGTACCCTTCTCCCTGCTTACTGACACAGTAGCAGACATCTACATTTGAAGGGGAGATAACATCAACAACATATGTCCCAATTTAAAATGTCAAATTTTAAAATTTGAAATAAAATTTAAAATTTTCAAACCTGTCAGTAATCCTTTATTTTTCTGACTTCTATTCATAAACACAACACTGATGCAAAGTTTCATCCATATCCATCAACCAGTTCCCATTTTTGACATTTCTTATCTTGGACTCGGCCCGGTGAATTTTCGTACTATTAGTTCTATAGTAAATCAGTCAAATTTGAGGTTTAATTCTGGATTCCAATGTTCTTGATGAATTATATACTGTCTTCAACTTTAAACATTAACACTATCTAAGTCAAATGAGACCCGAAATATAATATGTAAGCCATCTACTTTTTTCAGAAATCTTCATTCTATTTTAACACTGTTTAAATTTACCACTTTGAAAACTCCTGACTGGTGGTGGGTAGTACATTTTTAACCCTTTCGCCAACAAATAAGTTCCTGGAAAATACACAAAAAACAACTTTTAAAGTCATCATATAACACACAAAAACTACACACATGCAATAAATACACTTTAATTATGAACAATCTAACTAGAGATGACTTAAATTGGGCCATTTCATAATTTTAAAGAACTACTTTCTAGACTACAATGGGCTGGGTCTAATTCCGTACCGGGTTGAGACCAAATATGGCTGCCTACTGGGCTCTCTGTCTCTATCTATCTATGTCTGTTTGTCTCGTTTTAATTAATTCATATACATGTACAGACATAATGCATAATTATTTAAAGGTGCCCTCACACATAAACCACGACCTTACTGCGACCTGAAAACTAGTAAAATAGCATATTTCTTTCGAAAATCGTTGGTTTTCTTTCAAATTTCTCTCGCAGACGGTCCGGGGCTCTGCAGTCTTGTGTTCAGTACGTTTTCTCTATGTCCTCAATACGACCCTTCTACGTCCATGGCGTTTCCACTGCGACTGTATTGCGTCCCCAAGGCAACCCCACGGCGATCATCGGCGACCCAGCTGCGACTGTGCTATGTTCTCTGCGTCCTTACGGCGACTGTACGACGACTATTGCGTTTGTCCGGCGACTGTCCTGCGACTGTACGACGACCCTACTACGTTTTTGCTACGTCTAAAAAAACAATACTTTTTACCAGTAAATTTCATTCTGAGTCTGACCTTACGGCGTCCTTAGTACGAGTGTACTACGTCTATTGTGTTCTTATTGCGTCCTTACTACGATGCTGCTGCGACTATGGCGACTCCACTGCGATCCCACGGCGACCTATCCAGGACTCAGCAAGAACGCAGAGTTTCTGCGACTGTTTTGTGCATGTTCAAAATAGTCGCCGACGGTCTGCGACCTTGTGCGTCCTTGGGTTCCTCGCTACGACCTCGCTGCGTCCCTGCTGCGTCCATGGCGACTGTGATGCGTCCTGGGTCGTAGCAAGGTCGCAGTAAGGACGCAGTAAGGTCGCGAGGTATGTGTTAGGGAAGTTTAAGTAGGTTTTCTTTTAGAATAATAGCTTTATAAAACACCAGCTAGTGTTCTGTATATTTCTCTGAAATATTTATGTCAGTGAAATATAAATGTTGGTGTCACAAAAATGTTCTGTAGTTACCTCCCTTGATGTTTCGAATATAGTGACTGATCAAATGATCTGATCTGATATCGATTAACGGATCCGTTAAAAGAGAAAAATATCTTTTATTTAGATAATCAAAAAGATTGTAACATTTACATAGTGTGAGATCTATTAATTTATATCTAATAGCAGACAAACTTCGTATATCTTACATGCAACCATTTCACTCTGACAGTCCGTAATCAGTTTTCTAAATTCGTTGAGAATAGTCTTTTTAATAGGGCGACTGGTATACATTATATATTCTTTGAAACTTGATATGTTTTAACAGTTTCGGTGATAATCTGTGTACCCATTCGCGTTTATAAAATACTGCTGATAATACATTTATTATATGTGATCAGATATCATATATCACAACTTCCCGGCGTTCCATACTATATCATATATCTCATTATAATTTATATATAAGCCACTATCATAATGCTGATGAGCTCACGTTTACCTAAACGGCGGGGTACAATTATTTAAAACGTGTTACCTTTACTGTATTACATAAGATTTACATTTTAACAATGATGTTATGTATTCGAACTTGTGGTGAAGACAAACATATGTATATAGACAGGCACATTATGCCTCAGAAACGAATTAAATTTCCCGCCTAAAATGGTTTTAGAACGTGTAAGATGCTTATTATCCAAACAAAGTAGCACTGACTGAACCTATTTGTTATTATGGTAGCAAATTGTAACCACACTAGTATCTTAACTTCCAAACAAAATACTAAATCTCTATAATTGTACTAATGGAAGAAAGCAACAGAAGCAAAAGATGGTTCATTTATTTGGCCGATTAATAACATTTTAGAGACTGTAAACAGAACATCAAAATGAAAAAAATAAGAATTAAAAATATAATTAATCCAGGGTAAAAGTAAAATTATTTCTTGTGAGTAATAGACCTTTAAAGGTTTATCTATTCATTACTTATTGGTCAAATGCATCAAGTTTTACATTTACCTTTAAATTGTCGTCGTAACACAAACATGGTTAAAAGTACTAAAACTTTTAACCGGAAATAATATGGCTGCTGATTTCTTCTTTCTTATTTAAATGTATCAAAACTTAGATATTATATTCATGTTTTTGCTTTTTTTAGAAAACGTGAGAATGTATCATTTAATGCTTCAGCGTGCATCGACCCGTGCGACACTTACAGACCAAGAGTGTGACTGGTTTAAAACGTTTCCTTAAAATGATGCATGATTTTGAATATGGTTATGTTTGTTGATCTCTCATGCAAAAATGTTATAAATGTATATCACTCTTTCAATACAGTATTTCGATTTAAGTTTCTCCTTATCATTATCAGTATTATGGTATAGCATGGAAACCTCGATTTCACCTAACCTGAATGTAGCCCATTCAGTGTCAACATCTTACTTTTACTTTAATGACAGCTAGTCTTGATATAAAACGTCATTAAAGGCCAACAATGACACAAACCACACAAAAAGCTGTCAGTTGTAATATAAACAATAAGTTAAATGTGCAAAAAGTGACATTTCGTTGCTTTCATAACAGTACATACACGTGCACGCTAGTTATACGTGCCTACTTCAGTAAGTCTACATGTGTCAAATAGCTTGTCCAATTACGGCAAGCTTCGGCTGTTTCCGTAACTTAAATTCGTTCTTATTTGATCTAGGCCATATCGGTGATTATTTCAAAAATGCCAAGCATAACTATCACGTGCTTTGTTCCTAAAATAAAAAATTACACGATTCATTTTCTTTCTTATCCGATCACGCATTCCATATCGCATCTCTCTATATAAAAAGGAAATAAATAAAAACATTATCACATTTTCAAGATTAATTTTTCAAGCAGAACTCAAATAACTTTGGTCAACACTATCAAACGTTAATATTTTATGTTTGACACAAGGTAAACAAACAAGCCCACGTAGGGCGTCGGATGCGGTATTTTTACTCTTTAGAAAGTTTAGTTTGTTGTCAAGTACTTTTCTGATATGAAATCTAGGTTGTAAATTTTGATCGAGTACAAGTACATGTAATCACTATCAATCAATGTTACATTATCGATGTAAAAGTTGTAAAGATACAATTGTAAGTCCATTAAGCATGGGCTTCATCGGTCGACTGGACAGTGTACCGGACTTTGAATTATTTGCCTCTTAACGCTGTGGGTTCGAATATCGCCTTGGACGTTCAACTGTCTCTTTTAAATAAACTAGCCTACGGGATATTAGTGGGTCTGGCTAGATGCGCCGCCGAATGACCCCACATGTGTTCATTATCATGAGTTGACATTCGGTCAAAAAGTTGTATAATTATATTAATCATTATAAAACTGCGCACGCAGGTATACGTTAATGGAGAATAATACATGCTCTACCGGCTATTAGAGTCCTTGTATGATTGTTTTTGATATTCATGATTCAGGGCGCTCATCGTGATTCTGCAGATGTAAATGCACGAAAATTGTGTTTTTACCCTCCTTATAAAGACATCATACTTAAAATTGTTCATGATGAAAAGAATGCAGTCATGTGCACTTATAACGTCTATCCGATAAAATCCATATGCGTTCATATTTGAGGGTCAATGCATATTCTTCGTGCGCCTTTTTTTTTCGTGCATCCGCGTAAGAAAAATGTCAAAGAAAACATAAGAAAGAAAGAACGTTATAGGGAAAAGAAGAACGTTAAAAGAAAGAACGAAAGAAAAAAGAAAGCGACCTGGACAGTATATTAACTTTAGGAAAAGATAAATACGTTGTTTTACATACGTCAGTATATACTTGACGATATCAGTTAAACAAAGTCACACTAAATATAAAGCCATAAATGTTTGTAAACACTGCACTCGAAAAGATAAAAACCCTAAAATCACACTCCCATTTATTCTAATTTCAAGAAAATTACAAGCTTGGGGTCAAAGTTGCTTCTTCTAAAACGTCAGCAAAAACGTTTATACTAAAAGCAAAAAAAGAAAGTCATAATGGTAAAAGCGACCCAGTGTGACGCTAAATTTGAAATAATGAAGCTAGGACGTTACGTTATACTTACGTTTGCCGTACTATAACGACATGTGAAAGAGAGACAGATATACGTATTAAATGGACAAATGTTGTGTATATTTAAGTCATAAATGATGATATGAAATAATCATAAACAATCAAAACTTATACTGAAAAAGAATGTTAATATGAAAAGAAATTTAAAGGAGTTATAATATGTATAATATGAACGCTTTTATTATTGGAAATCATGAAGTAGTTTACTTGCAATTTTTTTGAAAGCATTTTAATTGGATATGAACTGAATTTGATAATGGCAACAAGAATAAGGTCGAAATCTCAAGGTGAGTACCATGTTGTTGTTGTTGTCGTTTGTGATGCATTGCTGTTATTTGGCGATAAAAATAATCGAAACTTAATGAATGCGTCAACTTGACACAAAAATATATAAGAAATCTCAAGCGCGTCCCACTTTTCAAGTCACGGTTTATTTTTAAGACTTACAAATGCTATACATATGTAATCCTGTAAAAATGTAAAGAAATTCGTTGTTTGTATCAGTTACAATAACTAAATGACTTTTAAATATTTGCTGTTTAAGTAACTTATGAATTAGTTATTATTGTTTTTATTATTATTTTTATTATTGGTAGTAATAGTATAAAAAATTTCCCGCATGTCCCATCTATGCTTCCGTAAGAAAAAAAACTACTCAGATTTAGGTCATTTTATAATCATGTCGCTAGGGCAATGACATTTGAATTGAAAAAAAAAATCTATACGCAGATTAGTTTTTACTACAGTTTAATGAGAAAAAAGTTGGTTCGTTACACTAAAAAGACTATATAGTATGCTATTTTATTTCAATACATCACATTATATCAAAAACGTATTTGTTTCATATGGTTCGTTGGATTTTATGTCACAGCGACACTGTCAAATGTCATACGGTGATTTTAACCCTAACTCCACCAACCGTCGAGAACATTTAAAGGCCCATGATGCAAGCCTTGTCTTAAAATAGCTAAAACTAAGACTGTATTTATAAACTTTAACAAGACTGCACGAAAATTACACAATTATGTCTTTTATCACAATCCGTTATATAATATGCATTGCTTAAAGGCACATTAAGCCTCAGGAATAAATAGTTTTACCTTCTGAATTAAGAGCTAAGATATTTTTTTAAATGTTTATATTTGAATTGAAAAAAATTGAAAATTGAAAATGTTTATAATGCAAATAGAACATGAGATGTTCATAACATGATACAAAAAAGCGTTTCGTGTACATGTACTAAAAATGTGTGAAAATATATGTACATGTATAGCAAAATGTAAACAAAGTGATAAAACAATAGATCACCTTGAACGTATTAATTGCCAAATCGCAATGTTACCAAACGATCGCTCATGTTTATGGCCATCTAGTAACTTATAGACACTGTAACAATACATCGAACATGAAAAATGTTTTTTGAAAAATAAAAATAATTAATGGGCCTTTAACTTTCATTTTTTCTTAAATAAAAAGTCTTTGCATGACAAGAAGGGAATATGGACCTATCGGTGAAGGCCTTCGACCAACAGCATTGGTTCTTGTCCTGATATGGTTTACAACCATGTATTTACATAAAATAATAGCACCATTATGTAGTCTCGAGCTTGTTTTAAATTATACAAAAACGCGCTAAAATGATTAAGTCATAAATGTCCATAAATGTTGCACTCAAGATAGAATAAACATTCCTATCTTACTCTCTTTGTTCAGGTGTGCATCCATTATCAACCATGTTTCATCAATTTCCGGGTCTTATACCATTCAAAAATTTTAAGTGCAGCCGAAATCAGTTTCCAACATAAATGCGGGAAAATGAAAATATTTCTTTTTTAAATTAATAAATTGATACCCTAAAGGCACATAGCTATATAAATGCAATGGGTTGCATAAATAAGAGTTCATATAGACGGATTAACGTAAAATACCCATACAATGTAGATCTACTACAACAAAACGTTTTCGTGAAAGTTACGAAATTTGTGAACATTAAACGAAGCTCTGATGAAATGGACAAACGAAATAAGCTGTGATTAAAGATTATCTTCGCCTTTTCTGATTTTAGAAACAGAAGTTACGAAGTTTACCGAATTCAATATAAGGTACGGATCTAACGGAACTTGCCGAATATTTAAATAAGGAAAGTGATGATGTTTGCAAAATTCAATTCAAGATTAAAAAAAAAACTCAATGCAGTTTATCGAATTTTAATATAATAATTATTTGTAAAGTCATTTATCTTGCCGACTATTGTATTACATATTGGAAGTCACGAAGTTAGCGGACTGTCAGCATTAGATACCGAGAACAGCGAATTCATATAATCTTTTCATGGGTGTAAAACCTTAATGTGAACAAACATAACAAGATACGGGGTCAAAGTATACTCCGCTAAAACGCTGTTAACGGAAGTTTCCTGGCGTTATTTACTTCATTTTTGTCTCATTTAAATGCATAACTTTATTTATGACTTGTTACAGATCCTTTGTGAGACATAAATTGAAATGTTTACGCTCAGTTACGTTTTTTACACGTGCCATACCTAAACGGTAGGAGATAGACATTTAAATACATATGAGCCGCGTCATGACAAAACCAACATAATGGGTTTGCGACCAGCATGGATCTGATCAGGATCCATACTGTTCGCTTACAAACCATATAACAAGTAGAGAAACTGATAGCTATCAGCATGGATCCTGATCAGACTGCACGGATGCGCAGGCTGGTATGGATCCACGCTGGTCGCAAACCCATTATGTTGGTTTTGTCATGACGCGGCTCAATTATTAAAATCTCATCTTTATATATCACCGCGTAATTTGTTTTCATTTAAATATTATATAAAAACACTTGAACAAAATGTAAGAAAAGGATAAAGCAAATGTGTACGGGAATAAAAGCAGCATTTATAGTTAACTTCGTGTTTGATATAATTATTATCACAAAGAATGTATAAAGAAAGGATATTATATTGAATATTAAAGCTTGTAAGATTAAAAACACACAAACCAGAGAAGTGTTTGCGAGTCCGTTTAAAATAATAGAAATCATGGCAACTCGCACACGTGCTAAACCCCAAGGTTTGATTTTGTTCTTTTATTTTCACAAACGTTTACACCTTTATATAAACGTGTATATTTTTGATTAAAAAATAAGGAGGAAGGCTGAAGTAAATATGCATCGTGAATTCTAACGAACAGTTGATTTTATTCGCGATAATTTATCTATATCGGATGACAAATATCGACGATTCATCGATATTTCGAAAAATAGTTACAATCAAGTTTTATACCTTTTAAAATGATTTCAGTAAAATACATGTTCTGTTGATACAATTAGGATGTGTCGAGATTTTTCTCTGACCATTTTATGTTATCACTGCATGAAATACATGTAGATCCATTTTGCATCTGTATGTGTTTTGGGTGAACTTTCATAATTTCTAGACATATAATTAATTAGTCAAAATTATCGATTTTTTTCAAATGCGTATTGGTTATTGATTTACATAAAACTATCGACGATACATCGGTATTGTTTAGTGAAGGTGTGGTAGTGCACTCTTAATAAATATAAGCACTCCATTTCTCTCTACATTTTCTTTTCTTTTGCCATTTCTCCATTAGATTACCTTAGTTTCTCTATAGTGATAATTCAACAATCAATTTTTC
This sequence comes from Ruditapes philippinarum, assembly GCF_026571515.1. Lineage (NCBI taxonomy): Eukaryota > Metazoa > Mollusca > Bivalvia > Venerida > Veneridae > Ruditapes > Ruditapes philippinarum. The sequence goes on along the minus strand of NW_026852379.1, from coordinate 83,100 downwards.
TCTTATTCTTCAAGCTTACATCTAACTGCAGCATTTTTTTTTTGTATCTTTATTTGAAAAATATAACCTATACTGGATAGGAACTGGTATATGTATTGTTTTACTTGTTTTCCAATCCTCTCTGATTTTTCTTGTTTTGAAATGTCTGTAATTGTTATTTATGTACAATGTATTTAACACAGTTTAATATAGGCATAAAGCATTTAGAGGCGTTCAGCCTATAAGCATAGCCTCAATTATATTTGCCATACAATATCAAAGTGTACGCATACATACGTCATAATAAAAACAAAATCAGCAAAAAAAAAAAATAAAAACGTATAAAACCACAAAAAGAAAAGAAAAGAAAGTTTAAATTGCTGAACAACACATAAATCAATTTTATTACATGCTATTGTCAAGACAATCAAAGTGCAAACTTTATTACGTATCTTTAATAAGACGGGATCTGCTTAACTTATAATTAAGCATTTTACAAAACGTAATAAAGTATTGTTTTCAAAACTGCACTCTTCACTGCGGTCAATATACCACGTACAGACGCAAACTGCATTTTGTGTGCTCGCCACAAAATAAGATGTTTTTATTCGTGATGAAACGTTCTGTTTTATTTGTCTCTTTATTCTTATGTACTATGATAAATGAAAAACTTGTAATGGATTAAACATTCTGTAAAGATAACAAAATTCAATATACTAGAAAAAAATCTAAGGTAGCTTATGCATGAGTCATGATAATTTAGCATAGTATCCACTATTCGAGATTTAGTTACTATGATATTAAATAAGCTTCGAAATAACCAGGAGCAACACATAATCCTGTTCGCCTAACATTCATTAAAGTGTTGAATACAGAAAACTGCACGATCTATAGGTTAACCATGCTATGCTAATGGTTAAGGAAGAACAACAAGTTGAGATCTGTTTTGATCCTGATTGTTACGGTTAAGGAACTCTTTTACTGTATCAATTTTCCTAAAACCTAATCAAAATTTGTTGTGACTGATGTTGACGTTATGACTATTGTTATGAAAATCACATCTTCATATTATTATTTATTACCGTTAGGTGCCGTTCGTGCTTCGAATAATGCACGGAGGGCGGCCTGAGGTCTTCCCCACCAGTAAAACTTGGAAGTCGCTATGAGCACTACAGTGTTGGTGCGTGCGACTTTAAACCAACGAACGATACGTATAAGCAAAAAAAGTACATATGTAATCAAATTATAAAAATGCTCACTATAAGCAATTACAGATATGTAATAAAGGGTCCAGAAATACCATTGCTAAGTTACATACCAGTCAGTATTGGTTCAACATAACTCAATGATTTATATCATTTTTTATATTTCAGTGATGGAGGCTAAATCTACCACCGACAATCTTGAGAACATAAGCCGGGTTTTGAAAAAAGTTCGTGACTACGTCATCCTAGTCTTCGCCTTCGTCCTGTACAGACTTGCCCGTCTCATAGTATTATCCTTCCAGAAATTTACGTGGGCAGTAACCGGGGTTGAGAAAACCAGACGAGATGCCAAAAGTGGCCTTAACTTCCGGTCTGGTGCGCATGTGCAGGATATAAAATGGCGCCGAAAAATCCACCCACTAGTCATAGCAGATCAGTCAAATTTCATAACATTTCATAATTCGTTCAAACATCCAAACTATGTACTAAAGCCACATGTTTCGTTGTATTGTGTTACCAAAACAGAAGCAGTGTTTGTTGAAATGGACGAAAAGATGGATTTGCAGAATAGTACGGAAACAAATTTCTATACAGCACAGTTTAAGTTTGCCAAGAGAATGATAACAATACCGTTAGGAGTATTTCATAAACTAGCACAGGATACTGGAGACCCAAGGGTGCCAGTTGTTTTGATCTCAAGTACTGGGAGGTGTGGTGCTACATTGTTGAGCAGAATGTTTGAGCAAGTACCTGGAACCAGAATAATCCAGGAACCAGACTGTCTTACAACACTTGCCTTTTTAAAACGGTCTGGTTCCCTTTCCGACGCAGAATATGATAATGTTCTCACAAGCGCAGTTCGTCTGTTATGTAAACCTGACGACAAAACAAACATGCTTATAATTCGTTCGCGGCCATGTTGCTGTGTACAGATAAAAACAATACAGAAGCTTGTTCCCCGCATACGTCACATATTTCTCTACCGCAATAGCTTACGTACCGTGTCTTCGTACATTGGCACTATGTCCAACGACACAACGGCCCAATGTGCCAAATTTCTTATTGACAATGCTGTTCTCGCGACATTTTTACCCTTTTTGAGAAAACTGTTCCATCACTACTTTGTTCAAACGCTTGATCAAGATCCACCTTTAACAAATCCAACAGATCTGACAACTGTAGGAATGTTTTCAAGCGTCTGGGCGGCTTGTGTCGCTTGTGCCGTTGAATGTACAGAAAAGAATATACCGATAATTTCCGTTCTTTACGACGAAATGATGAAGAATCCTTGGAGAAGTTGTAGCGTCCTTTTCGAAAAGCTGAACATTCGCTCCCAGTACGTAAATGCAGCGACACAAGCTTTTAAAGTAGATGTAAATAAAAACCAAGATATTTGTCAAACGTTTATGAACACTGATTCTAGAAGAACTATTCCACCGGAAATGAGAGCAGAATCTGACGCCATTTTGAGAAAGTACGGGTTTCCAAAGCTAGGAGAAAGATTTGAATTGAATGGGTTGACGAATTTTGACCCTCCTCCTTTCAGCAAAACAATGTCTAAAGACAAACTTTTATTTTAAATATATTTGATATAGGACCATTTTTAGTGTAGAATAGTTAAATGATTTTTTTTCTTTTTGGATTATCATCAAATATTTTAAAATTTATAAATTGATTACGGTTCGTTTTATGTTTTTATTGTACCGGTTTACGAAATAATTCTTGTTAATGATTGTGTTACTCAAATACTAAGTGGAAAAGCAGTATAAACATTTTGAACAAACTTCATGTCTTGGGTATGAAATTGCGAGGTTTGTCAAAACGAAAATAAATAAACAAATAATAATAATAATAATAATAATAATAATAATAATAATAATAGTAATAATAATAATAATAATAATAATAAAATCGTACAGCAGTTGTTATTAGATAAAGCCTATCCAAGAAAACTAAGGAAAAAAAAAGAAAATTAGTGCCCGAGCGACGTTAGTTAATAGGTAATGTTTCAGGAGTTTGGTACTGTGATTGGCTGGACGATCGAGTGTAAAGCTGTATTCCTACGACCCTTGCGTGCGACTAGAAAAACAACGTCACCAAATGAATAGTACACTCATTTAATATTCTTTCATCGTAATTTATATACCTTCTCCGTAAAATGAAAAAATAAAACCTGTTTAATACCGAAATAATTAATTTTTAATATAAATGAGCTAGGCAACAAGTTATTGACATGTTAATAGGAAAGGATTATGAATATACATGTAGCTATAAATCATCAACGCTAGCATCGCAACTTTTAGAGGTCATCAATGGAACAGCCGGGGTAATTGCGACGCATCAAATAGATTAGCCGGTGTCAACTTGTTCATATTTAATTTTCACTGAATAACTGCGTAAACAAAAGTGGAAACAAAAATTATAGTAAAATTAGAAAAAAAACATGTACTGTCAATCTTTCACTGGACAGGATTATCCTACAGTTATTCAGCAAACGTCCATTTGAAATTAAATATCATTGATTTTAACAACTCTGAAAATTGTCTAGCTGCGAAAATAGTGTTCATAGAGAATCCAAAGGAGAGGATAGGGAGGGCGATTATGGTACCTTTGTCACAACCTATATGGATCCCAGATGATGATCTTAAACCTTATGGTATCAATTTGACTCATGAATCCAAGAAATATAGGAATTATTGGCCGATGATTGCAATACATCTTAAAACATATATTTATATAATAAATTTCATTGAACATTGAATTAAATAATGGCGGAGGGGGGGGGGTGTTGGGTGAAAAGGCGTGACAAGACGTCTATATGAAGTAATGGGTTAAATCGGAATGTAATTAATGAATGTCCAAGGCATTAGGATAAACCAACACGGGTCTGTCAGTACTGCCTTTATATAAACAAGACACGTCGGATTTCTGCCACAATACCGACATTGACTTAAGCGTAACATGGAACCAGCCAGGTTGCATCTTTTGCAATTAGACAAAAATCACCAGTCTTTTGGCGTGTGTTACCAATACAAATTTCTTGTGGTCACTGCAAATTACTGAAAATAAACGAAAACATAATGTTCACGGCCGCACTTCCATCGAAATTTCTCTTAAAATCGTGAAACGAATGATAAGTACTTTTACACACCGTGGACCTAAATAAATGTAATTTATGGAAATGTGAGTGGCCGTGACTTGCCAATTAATTCCAATAAATGACCTGAGAGTGACTTTTCTGAAGGAACCACCTTTCTGTGTAATATTTACACTAAAAGAGAAAGCTCTCTCGTACTAAATGCAAAACTCAATTAACAAGTTAAACACATCTTAGTGTATATTTAATTAGAACTGTTATACATAGATAACGCTTTTCAGTAAGTGTTAGAAAATAAGTGTTACAATTATAGAAAATGGTCTATGGAAACACCTAAGACAATTATTTTACTGATAATTCAACAAATGCATTCGCTTTTATAAATAACTATGTACTAGAACGATTTGATGAACAGAACAGAACAGACATTTTATTAGACTTATACATAAGTATATCATCTTAATACATAAACATCAATGTTAAACATGTCACATAATCTAAAACATATTACAAAGGTTTAATCAAATGCACTTTAACATACATTTACAAATACTACATACATGCATAAAAAAGACAGTAAGGTAAAGTAAGCAAATCATGAAATTTAAAAACAGATGGATTGACCAAAGTAAAACGTTTGATATATTTTTTTCTTATTTGAGAATAACAATTACATATACAAATAAAGTGAGATTCATCTTCAATATCTCTTGTGTTACAACATAAGCAATATCTTTCGTTTCTTGGTAAATTAATACGAGTGTACCTCCCTGTTTGTATTCTCAAGGGATGCAAAGAAATTCTAAGTTTAACCAAATAAGTACGTAATTTCTTTGGTAAAAAATCTAAGTATATTTCATATTCAAGTGTACTTATAAATATTCTATACATATTCAAGACAGAGTTTGTGTTAATATTTCCATACTATTCTTGCTTAAAAGTATCTATTAATCTACATTTAAATTCAGAAATAAATGCGTCAGTGTCAATAAACTGTAATCACTTTGAAAAAATACAAAACAAATTCAAGGTCGTGATATCATCATCATCATTATTATTGTAAATTATAATAATAATAATAATAATAATAATAATAATAATAATAATAATAATGATAATAATAATATTATTATTATTATTATTATTATTGTTGTTGTTATATGACTTTCATGCTTTACAGGTGAAGAAAGACCTCGAGTGTATCGGGACATGGATTAACATGAACTTTAATCTATTTACTAATAATTAGTAATCATTTCTATATATTTTTGTACTAATATACATTTGTACAAATAAACTGAAATATCGATCTTCATCATCATCATTACCTCTACCACAACCACTACCAACATAATCACCACCACCATCATCACAACCATAACCGCCAAAACCATCATCATCATCATCATCATCACCTTCATCATCATCATCATCATCACCATCATCATCTCGACCACAATTACAATCACCATTATCATCACAACCATAACCGCCAAAACCATCATCATCATCTCGACCACAATTACAATCACCACCATCATCACAACCACTACCACCATTAGCAGCACCATTTCAACCATAACCGCCAAAACCATCATCATCATCATCACCTTCATCATCATCATCATCATCTCGACCACAATTACAATCACCACCACCATCACAACCACTTCCACCATTAGCGTCACCATTTCAACCATAACCGCCACCACAACAACTGTCATCATCATCATAATCATCGTTATCATCACAACTATTACAACCACCTACACTACCACCACCACCATCAACACCATCAACATAATGCCACTACTATTACCACTTCTGCCAGTACTACATCAGATACTTCTACTACTTCAATCAATATGACGACGACGCCAGCAGTTTTCTATCTTGAAGTTGATGACGCTCGAGTAAAGTAAAGGAAAAATGCTCTTTTAAATTAAAGTAAGTTTACATCCAATGTGTTTGCGCTGTTAAACAAGGAATGTAGCTAACAATGTAGTTAACAATTCAATATATTAAAAACACACAGTGAGAGTCTCTGACAACTAGATCAATCGCAACTAGCTTTATGCCACCATCGTACACTTAATGTGTATTCTATGTTACCATAGTACCTAGAGACCACACGGGCGGTAGAGGGGTCAGACACTGAACCCACCTTGCCCCGCCTCTTGGCCAGTAACAAATGTGATAAAATTTAATTTTCACTTGAATTAAAAAAAATCCTAAAAAACTTCAATGGAAGCATGTTGAAATCAAACCATGTTTATGATTGATTTCGAAAGATGCTGCACTTGTGTTAAGTGATCAAATTACTGTATGTTGACAAGGGCGTAGTAAAGCTAACTCTCCCCGAATGTCTGTGGATGACAACCAATTTGCCGCCAAACATGAGTCTGTAACTGATCTCGTTTCGTATCAATGCAAAAAAATAAAAAAATAAAATAAAAAAAAATCAAAAAAAAAAAAAAAATCAAAAAAAAAAGAAAAAAAAAATCACAGTAACTACTATGTCACGTTATGGAACCATTCAATATTTCGGGTGAACAAGACCAAGTAGCTAACTCCATAGATCTGTAGGGTGCCAGTTTTTCTTTCTTGATGTCTCGCACCGTCTTGGAGTGTACATGTAACAAGGTATCGCGAACCAGTCACACAATCAGACCGCTTTACAGTTATTAATTTTAGATTCATGACACACTGTTTAGTTGTTTCAAAGTTTCCAAGAGTATTGTATGAAATAAGGTGAAATAGTAAATTTAACGGTATCTGTTGTTTATTTGGGAATAATTAATTTCTCATATGATAGGTGAATCATGTATATCATATAATAAATACTGAAATCAGACCAAAGAGAATTAAATATAAAATTTCTTCAAAAATTTGTTTTGCTCTCATCATTTTAAATCTTATATCATTCTTTTATATTGTATGTATAGGTTAAGATTAGTAGAAAGTGACAAATATAGACAAAGGAAGCAATGATGATATCCACAATTGAGAAAGACCACTTTGGTCAAGTCTCGATGGTGGACTTAATTGAGACTTTACTTATTGTATTTCTTAAAGGGCAGGATTTTGTTGACAAGTTTCTTGCCTTAACATCACACTTGCGGGACAAAATTAATTATTTTTTTCGCTTTAAATTGTCACTAATAAATTTAGGACATTGCCACTTCATTTCTGACTAGCGCTATATTAACAGAGAAAAGTGCTTCGGATATTATATTTCGAATTGATTAAATCTTTATATAAACTGTTTTTATATTCAACACTGTATCATATCATTAACGACATTGCCGCTATTTGTTAAATGGTTTCGTAGCGCCACATCCGATTTATTCATTGAAACGATTGCATGGCAGAACTATAAAGGTAAGAACTATATGTTTTATTTAACACTATTTTCATATTAAATCTGTTTTCTGCCTCTGTATGTCTTTATCATGTTTTAAGATTTGTTTGGACAAAAATTAAAAAAAGTTTAAAATAAGTATTCTTAGTTTTTCATGCAAACAAATAATAGAATCACGTGACTTTTTAAAATAAGCGAAAACAGGATTAAAGCAGTTACGGATACCTGTAGGTAAATATCTTGTCAATACCATTATTTGAATAAATGGAAAATCGTGAGACGCTTTTTGCCTAATTAGCTCAGTTAGAAAATAGCTATGAAACGTTAATGTACAATAATACTACATCACATATAAATTAAGCTTTACCATAAGTCAAAACTCTTATTGAAAAGTTCATTATTGCATATTATCATTAAGTTGAACATTAATAAACAAATTCATTGAGTGTAAATTGCTTTTCCCCGTGACATTTCAAAATGATTAAGCTAAGTGCTCCTTATTTTCTGATGTTCATATAGTGTGTAATATGATGTCAATAAGGAATCTAACCATTTTGTAACAACTGCATATGCGCACGGGGTGAACTACATATGGATTTCAAAAATGAGAATAGGTAAAATATTTGATTTTCTAATGATCCAGATGGATTTGCACTATAACACCTTATGTGAAAGAGAAAATGGTCATTCATAGGAAAAGTTTTCATTTTTTTAAAAACATTTATGTAAAATTCAAAGCCTTTAAACGAAAATTGAAATTTTACCCTCCAGAATGTTCTCTATATTTACCCTTTTTCTTTTTATGCAGTCTTCGTCGAGATATTCTTTCCATCGTGGGTTTTGGTTTGTTAAAATGCACACAATACATATTTGGCTCAAAGCAAATGAATCGCTGGTCAAAATTCTAGTTGAGCCCCATATGTGCTGAAAAATGGTAGATGAAGAATCATAAATTTACATCACTTTACAATTTGAGAGCACACTGTTTTAAGCAACATAGCAACGTATTGATAATATATACTATTATTTGTCGTGATTTATTTTGACATAGTTAAGCTGAATAAAAGAAACATGTTCCCATTTTTGTTTGACTTTTTTGTAAATGGTATTCAGTTATTATTTTACAAAATAAAGGTACTCTTTAGACCAAATATTGATATTGTAGTAAGGAGCGGAATAATTGGAAATTATTTTATTGTAACAAGGGACAAGGTCGTTTTTGTTTTACTTCTTGAAACTTCATTTTTAAAAGATAAACATGGACTTCTAAACATTGCGATATAATCGGTACCTTTTGTATGCTGATAGTCTATTATCTCTTCCTTTATGGATGATGTATTATTCAAGCTCGACATAGGCAAAGCCTGTCTATTTCGGATATAAGTTTAAATAGTAGAATTTTTCACAAAAGGATAAAACATGATTTGATTTATGGACGTTATCCGTAAATTATATTTTTTTTTTTTTTTTTTTTTTTTTTTTTTTTTTTGGGAACCACGTTTTAAGGCCCGTTTATTTACATTTACAATTTACATATTACATTCATTTTACATTCATTTTACATTTTTCAATTAATTATTTTACATAACATACGTTACTAACTAATATATATGTTGTTGTAGACATTTGAAAATAATTTCAAAGAGCTTATAAACGTGAATCTCTTTAAGAAAAATTAAGAAAAAGGATAATATATTTTAAACAATATAAAGTTTTGTTAAATCAATTTTAAAGATTTCCTTGAGTCAGTTTGAAAAATGCTGAAAAATTTGGGGAGGTGCTAAAATATAAAAACTGTAGTAAACAAAAACATATTTTTCCAACAAACTACGATAAGATAAAAAAAAGTAATATTAAGAAAGAAAGGCTGCTTTGGTAATATACTTCTGACATATCATCAATCAGTTCTTATAACATTATTAGAAAGCTATTCCACTTCCTGTTGAAATCATCAAGAGAATCATTTTGAAATGCTATGTATTTTTCTAAAGATATTCTATCAATCAATTTTCTTTTGAACACGAGATTATTTGGTATTTTCTTTTTTGTTTTACAACTATATATATAATATTTGGCAAATAATAGAATATATGATAAAATTTTATTTCGTGAATGAAAAAAAGGACAAAAATTTGTCTTGGGTTGCATGTATACCAATTTCAACCAACCATTTAAACAATTCATTCCAGAAAATTTGTGTTTTGTTGACAGGTCCAAAATATATGTTCTATGCTATCTATTTCCATATTACAAAAATCACAAAGGCTAGACTCCACTAATTTACATCAAAAGAGAAATTTGTTAGTTGCAATATTTCTATGTAGGAAATCAAAATAAAAATTTTGCAAAATATTATCCTTACAAATATCAAACGCATTTAAATATATTTGTTGCCAATTGAAATTTTTATCTGGAAATTCTGCCTCCCATTTTAAACTGGGATTTTAGTTTTTCATTCTGGTATTTTAGCCTTCTTTCTTTTTGAACCTGTGTTAATTTTCTATTTAAGAGATGTGGTTCTGTTTTTTCTAAAAGCTCATAAATATTTATTTCCTCAGTTGTTACAGAAAGAATGATATTATCTAATTTTTTTTTCCAACTTGTTGGAATTGAAGAGATAAGTCTATGGTAATTTTAAAAACTCAGTATTAGGAATGTTATATTCAGTTTTTAATTGACTAAAAGTTTTAAATTTTTTTGCTTTTGTATCATAGATATCTTTTACATGGTATATATTTTTTGTTTCTCCACTGTCTGAAATAGAGAAGGCTATTGTTATTTTTTATGTTTGAATTTTGCCAAATAATTTGTTCTGAAATATTTTTCGGATTTTCATTAAAATTGATTTCACTCCAAGCTACTAATACTTCGTGTATAAATTTATTTTTGATTTTAAATTTCAATATATCTTTTGTGTTTATATTGCATTTAAATAGAGATATTCCACCTAAATGATTAATATTTTTTTTTATTATTTCTTTCCACAACCCATTATTTGAATCGTTTATTATTCTTTTTATCCAGTTCGATTTTATTGAGTTCAAAAATATAGGAATGTCAATCATATTTAGACCTCCGTTTTTGTACTCCTGTATTATCACATCCCGTTTAACTTTATCCCTTTTTGAGCTCCATATAAATTCATAACATTGTTGTTTTATTGTATTTACAGTATTATTTGGAGGATTAGGTAGAACAGAAAACAAGAAAGTTAATTTTGGAATTATTAATGATTTCAATACTGAGATATTACCAATTGTTTTGAGATGTCTAGCTTTCCATCTGTTTATGTCTATTTGGAATTGAGATAATCTGTTATCATAATTTAATTTGAGGATATGGTCAGTTTTTTGAATGAAATGTTATTCCTAGTGTTTTTACACTTTCTGATGTCCATGAAATATTACTTTATTTTTTTTCTACAATATATAAGGTCGTGCTGGTTTCGCAGTGGGCCTATTCTTAGAGCTGTACATTTACTATAATTAAGATTTAGACCGGAGATGAATGAAAATTGTACAAATATATTTAACATTTCTTTGAAACTGTTATTTGTACCATCTAATAATATTGTTGCATCATCAGCAAACATGCTGTTTTTTAATTCTATATCAAATATTTTAAATCCTTTAATATTTGTATTCTCTCTTATTGCTATGGAGAGGAGTTCAATTGCTAAAATAAAAATGTAAGGAGATAAAGGACAGCCTTGTCGGACTCCTTGTCTGATATTAAATGAGTCCGACAAGAAACCATTGTAAAGAATACAACTTGTTGGATTTTTGTATAAACAATTTTACCCACATTTTTAAATTTGGTCCAAAGTTAAATAGATCGAGGGTTTTTAAAATAAAATTATGATTCAAACTATCGAAAGCTTTTTCAAAATCAGCAAAAAATAATATTCCAGGTTTTTCGTTTTGTTCTGCGTACTCGATTACATCATATATCAATCTTATATTTTCACCAATGTATCTGCCTTTAATAAATCCAGTTTGGCTATTGTCGATCAAGTTATTTAGTACACGTTTAATTCTATTAGCAATTACTTTACTCAGTATTTTATAGTCAACGTTTAATAAACTTATTGGCCGCCAGTTTGAAAGAAGTGATAAATCTTTTTTTGGTTTTGGGATTAAGGTAATTAAACTCTGTGCCTGCAACTGACTTAAAGATTCAGTTTCGAATGAATAATTAAGAGAATTTATTAGATCATTTTTAATTTCATTCCAAAACATTTTATAAAATTCAACGTTTATACCATCTGATCCAGGACTTTTCCCATTTTTCATGGTTTTAATTGCTTCGATACACTCTTCTTCTGTAATAATTCCTTCACATAATACTTGCTCGTTGTCGTTTAGTTTAGGGATTTTATTTTCATCATAAAAGTCATATGTTGAGTCTCTTTGCATCTTTTCACTGTACAGACTTTCATAATATTTTTTTTGCTCATTTAGAATTTCATTTTGGTTTGACGTAACATTACCATTGACATTTAGATTATTAATAAGTTTTCTTTCAGCATTTCTAATCTCTAAGTTTTTTAGCAATTTAATGTTTTTTTCACTGTTGTCTAATTTAGAACTTTTTATTCTTGTTATAATTCCATTGATATTTTCATTATGAAACTGTTCTAATTCTGATTTTTTCAATTCTAAATTTCTATTTAAATTTTCGTCAAAATTGCAGGCTATCTCAGTTTCAATTTTTTCGATTTCTGTCGTAAGTTTTTGAATTTGTTCTGTTTCTGTTTTCTTTTTATATTTTGAAAATCTTATAGTTTCATTTCGTATTGTACTTTTAATAACTTCCCATCTGACTAAAGGGTTTGTGTCTGTATTAAGAGAACGTATTTCAGTTACGGCATTTTTAATTCTGTCTTTAAATTCCATATTTAAAAGTAAACTATTGTTTAGTTTAAAAACACCAGGTCCTCTCACTATAGGATCAAAATTTAAAGTTACATATGCTATTGAGTGATCAGATTTAAAACTAGGCTTTATACCGGATTTTTCAACAATATTTACCAAATCATTTGAAACAACAAAATAATCTAATCTACACGCTATATTTAACCGTACTTTTGAGCGCCAAGTAAATCTTTTAGTGAACGGATTTTGTACCCGAAATATATCATTAAGTTGAAAAGTTTCAAGTATACTTTTTATTTTTTTGCGACATTTCAAATGTGTATGAGGGTTACCACCTTGTTTGTCAATATTAGGTTCTAGCACTACATTAAAATCTCCTCCTATAATAAAAAGGTGATCACTTCTGTCTTTAACGAAGGCTTCTAATTTACAGAAAATATCAATATCATCTTTATTTGGGCCGTATACATTTATAATAAATACCTCTTTGTTTTCAATCCTTACATGAACTGCTAATACACGTCCGATCTCAATTTCAAAAGTATTTAGAATTTGAATATTTAAACCATTTCTGAAAAGAATTGATACGCCTAACTGATTGCTTGAATTGCCACTATTGATAATTGTTCCATCCCATTCTTTTTCCCACTTTTCTTTATCAGCCTGTTTGAAATGCACTTCTTGGAGAAGGCTTATGTCAACCTTTTGTGTTTTCAACCATTGAAAAATAGCAATTCTCTTGTCTTTTCCAGAAATTCCGTTAACATTATAAGTAAAGATAGTAGTTTTAGACATTAAATTGAATCGATGAAGAAAATTTATATACTACCAAAGCAGTTAAAAATTGTTCAAGTATAAATTAAAGTCTTCCTGCAATTAAAGAGGATTAAGTTGTGAATTACATGACCGCTTCTAAATATTGTTTAAACTGATGTTTTATCTATTGTAAATGAACTATGCCATTTTTTTTATTAATATTAGAATTGTTTGATAACATTTCATGTATGTTAAGAAAAAAAAACAATAATAAATTAATCTAAGCTTGATCGCTATTAAGTTAAATCCTAAGTAAACCAAATATGACATATATTCCGTGCAAATCAATGTTAAACAGTCATCTACTATCAGGATTTAAAATGAATGAAAACAACAACAACAAAAACCAAAATAATTCAACATGACATATCAGAAAGAGAATATTATAATGGTACCTAACATACACTCTTACATATCATTTTAAGATGTGAATATTTGGTGAGAAAAAACTAAATGTTATAGATTAAAATTTTATGACAGAAAATTGTTTATGTTTATTAAGTCATTGTCAAATAATTACTAAAGTTACTTATTTTGAAATGAGTCATGAAAGAAATTTTGGGTGACATTTGGAATAAGAGGATGAGACAGAAAAAAAAAATATCTATCTACTTTTGGTATCAATACTATCAAAATCATTTATATATCTTATATTTCTTTATATCAAATCTAATTAATTTAAACAGCAAGCAAAAAATATTACACTCATTTTGAAAATTCCTACCATCAAATCTAATAAATGTAATTGCTAGCAAATCACATTACAATGATGATTTTTGACAGCATGCACCTCCTGGATCTCTTCAGCACATATAGAGCTCAGATAGATTGACTAGCATTTCCTTAGTTCGAAACGAAATCTCAATAAAAGTTTCAATATGGGTTTGTTTGAATGTTAAGTATCGTTCTGTTGTTAGATTTTGTAAAACCTTTTTTCTCTTTTCTCTTTCACAAATGTCATTATATTGCAAATCTGGATTAGCGGAAATTCCCACATACTTATGTATTACCGATGTTTTGAGATCAATACGGGATTCAAAGTCGCCTCAGCCCGTGATGAGTATTGCCTAAATAATTAACAAAAGATCAGTCACTTATCATTTTAATATTTTCATCTTTTTTCAGATTGCTAAAATGTTCACAACAAATCAAAGAATGTCTCTTTGCCTGACAATATACATGAACCTGTTAACAATAAAAGGGGTTTATCTTTATTCGGCCAATAGCTATAAAAACGTAACAAACAACTTCACAGTAGGTTATGACAACCTATCAAGCTTAAATACGCCTTATTCTACCAACACACAAGATTTTATCAACGAGCCAGATTCTACAAACACGCCAGATGCTGACACCATGTCGAATTCGTACAAAGCGCCAGATTATAACAGCACGCCCTTCTCTACTAACACGCCAAATTATAACACAACGCCCTTCTCTACTAACACGCCAGATTATAACAGCACGCCCTTCTCTACTAACACGCCAGATTATAACAGCATGCCGTATTCAACAAACACGCCAGATTATGACACATCGCTCTTCTCTACTAACACGCCAGATTATAATAGCCAATCGTGGAACAACGAATATGATAATTATAGTGATGAATTTTCGAACGACTTTCTTGACTTCTACCGGGATAGACTTTTAACCCGTTCAGGTGTAATAAAACCATTTGTATTTGAAGCGCTTGAATTATGTCCACAAATGAAATTCTGTTCAATAAAAAACAGAACACCAGGGGCTATTCATTTTGAAGAAACATCGGATATTGACGGTTATGATGAAGCCAGTGAATCACGGACGTCTAATCTGAGCGCTCAATGTTGCACGTACTGCTCATGCTTACCTTCCTGTTTAGAAATGGACAATTGTTGCCCCGATGTTCGCATAAAAAGAAAGTTCAGTAAACCTGAACATTTTTGTCAAACTTCTTATAGTTTTACAAGTGTGGAATTCCTTAATAAGGTAGTGTCGCATTTAAATCCTATCACGTATAAAACTATAGCCGACTGGAAAGAATCTGGACGGTTATTTGATCCATTGAAGGCATTTTTTGATGACGTGGTAAGGGTGTCAACAGAAAACAGATTATATCTAAACAAGGACTGTGCATTACGCCACGGAGAAATGGAGTTTGTAAGGTAATCACATTTGTCTTTTTATAATTATCATTTCTATAATCAAAACTTGGATGTTTATACTAATAGTAATATTACATAAATGTAAATAGACATATCAAGCCAAGAATAATTTTTTTAATTACCCACGCCAATTTTAGCTAGCACTAGCTTTCGGTTTTTCGACACTCTGTTTCAACTGCATTTATTATACACATGAAACTGTTATGTAATAAAGACAGCGGATGAAGGCAGAAAGAATGAAAGCTTTGGCGAACTTAAATAAACATTTAAATCATATCAAGCGAATAGAGAGGTTTTAATTTACTTTTTAGGATTCTCAGATTTCTTCTTTTTCTTGCGTGTGTGCGCGCTCGCATGTGTGTGTACGTGTGGACGAGCGTGTCTGTTTGTGGGTTCGGGTAGAGGGGGTTAAGATAAAGATAATCGCATATTCTCTGCTCTTTCCGTCAAACTTCGGATAATGACATCGAACATAATTGAGTATTAAAACACAGAACGGATACAGTATTTCGGTATAGCATACGCTAAGAAAATGAACATGTAAACAAACAGTAAGTTGATGCTGGTAGTTGTTGACTTATTTTATTCCAATATATTGTGTAAAGGTCCACGAAATTATGTAAATTTTAAGATATAAAAATGAAAAGTACATTATTGATATACTTATTATTGTAGTTGTAGAAACTGGGATTTTAAAATGTATATAATACTTGTTGACATGAATTCGGACTTGGTTATAATGGTGCGTCAGTGAGCTTTTTATAAGTAAGTTATCAATGTAAGCCAATTTTTTAATCATTATTTTACTCAAATAGACCGTTTTTGCCTATCAAATTCATGCAAGTGCGCTTTAAAGCCCGGTCCATATTTTGCGCATGCTCTACATCGAAATACGGATTGAAATAATGAAAAAGTTTCTTTGTGTGTATTCGATTAGCCATTCCGTGATAACAATAATTGCTCTATCAAAGTTCTTTCATTGAAAACACCCCCATCCCAACTGTAGAGCCGTCCCGAGATGTTAAAGTGATTTTATGTGTGTTTTACATTACCTTTAGCTCATTCGACAGAAGGTCAGGTCAGAGTGAGTTTTTGATATGTATTTTTCCGTTTCAAACAAATCTAATATTTGGGAATGATCCAAAGGCAATTTACTTTAAAGCAATATGTAGCGTATCACTAACAATGTTATTCAATTAATCAACCTGGGGTCAAACACGTATATTGGACCTTTACTAAGATTGTTAAAAATGTAGCACAAAGTTCAGTGTTTGCCTAGCCCAAATGGTCACTTAATTTGTATAGACTTAAACAATTTATAAATATATTGCTTTAAACCAGTAAGTCAAGCGCTTCAATTAATGATACGCACAAAGATGTACTATGATTGCACTTTCAACTAGAAAAGTGTATAGCTTTAGATGCAAACACAATTGGAGCAGGTTACTTACACGTGGTGTATAGTTGAATGCCTTTTTGACTACATACAGGTTTAATAAAAAATTGCAGTAAGTATCGGAAATAAGGTCGGATGGCGTGACTATTTCTTCTACAAGAGATGTTTGTTTTTGTTATTCAAACAAGCGATCGTTCATATTTTGTAATAAAATGAATAATATCACCGCAATTTAACGTTGATTTTCGAACTTGTTTTTCAGCCCAAGACTTCTTGTATTTATGAGAAATTCGACTAATAGAGGCTACCAATGGGGAAAACTGATTTTAATATTAAAGTTAATATCAAATAAAAAGAAAATTTGTTTGTTTGTTGTGTTCGATGTATTTTTTCATTTCGTTAACTTTAAAAACAGTATGAGAATACTGTTTTAAAGCCCACTCGATGAAATAAAATTTATCTTACACACAAACAAACAAATATCCTCTATATAATTATTTTTAAAACAATTTTACTGGATTGTCAAATGTAAAGAATCAACCTTATTTTTTTAATAATATCTAGACGTTTTTAATAATATATTTTTTTTATCGAAACATTATTCAAAACTTTATGAGAGATATATTTCTAAGAACCTCCCTTTATGTATATGAACTGTGACATTCGGTGAATGCGTTTTGTTACTTAAGATATTGATAAGTCTTCATTTGAACAATATATTTATGATCTAAAACCATTAAATATTTTTTAGGTACAGGGTACGGAAGCGTATCAGGGCCTACAGTTGGTGAGATGTTTTGCGCTAAGTCGACTTATTTTTATTCGCATTGATAAGATGTTTTTGCATTTCTCAATAAAATTTACTGACAAAGATGAGAAGCTTTTAGGCATTGCAACTGAATTTTTCTCGATATTCTTGATTTCACGAGTTTGCTGAAATATTTAGTAAGACGCAAAGACATTACTCGCATTGACAAATAGCTCATGTAATTCAACAATGTTTTTTGCGATGATTAAAAACTTCTACATATTACGTATTAATCATAATGTCTTAATGGAATGTTTTATGTATTACGTATTTATCATAACGTCTTCATGGAATGTTTATGGTCAAAACGAGAAGAGACAAGTTGACATGACGTGAAACGTTTAGATAAGTGGAGGCCCTGATAAGCTTCCGTATGATGCTATTAAAGTATCAGCTAATTAAATAGAGCTGACTATCGCAAATATTTTCTAACAACAGCGTATGAAGTTACAACTTCATTCATAACGGCGAAATTACGTCATCCTAAGCATGCAGTTTCATTCTTAAATACGCAGATAACGTCAGTTTTAACATGGGTCAATGATAAAATGCAATAAGAATGACACCATTGTATAGTATCTTGTATGGCAAGGTATCCGTCATGAGCGCAATTTTTTGCACAGAGCTTCTCAATCGTTGCATTGCAGCAACATTTGCACTTGTGTAAAATAGATGTTTCAACGTGGTTATGTCATGATAACAATACAAATAGCTTTTAGCATAACTTCTTTATTTGTAGATGGAAACTTATAGCTACAGAGTGTACGAGTGACTTGTACTCCTTACACCTGCAAGGTTCGGAGTTGGAAACCTATGTGTTGAGGAATTGCTTGGTTAACTCGATGCCCCCGCCAACTCTTGATGTAGATTCATTTATATGTCATTCATATGGTGCCATGATCAATTACTGCAATGAAACAGGTCTCTGGGATCGCTTTAATCGTGACATTTATAGACTTTGTACAGTAACCAAAGGTTCGTAATAAAGTCTTTTATTTTTCAAAACTGTTTTTAAACTTTAAAACTTCTTATCAAGATCTTATTTAAATTAAAGTATTGGTTCTAAACTGTCTTGCTGTTTTGTACATAAAACAATTGTGTTTAATTGCATGTAATTATTGCAAGTACTAGGTCAGAGTAAGTATTATTTAAATTATTTAAACCGTTTGGCCCTTTTAACTTGTTGTCATTCATTGTGACCTTGTGATCATATAAGTTGAACGTGTGATTATACTGCATGGTTTAGTGATTAAATATTATAGCCTTGCAATCATTCAGTGCGACCGTTTCATCATACAATAAGGCCTTGCCATCATAAAACATTTTTCTATTAAACATTATGACCTAGAGATCATTCTGCTTGGATGGACTTGCAATCATACAGCAAGGCATTGCGATAGTCAAGTATGATTTATGTATCATACAGTACGACTTTCCAATCAATGAGTGTGACATTGTGAACATACATCATGACCTTGCAATAATTTAATGTGACCTTGTGATCATACTTGATGACCTTGCAATAATTCAGTGTGGCCATGTGAGCATACATCATGACCTTACAATCATTCAGAGTAACCTTGTGAACATACATTACGACCTCGCAATAATTCAGTGTGACCTTGTGAACATATATTTTGACTTTACGATCAATGAGTGTGAAATTGTGAACATACATTATGATATCAATGTCACCTTGTGATCTTTCAATATGACCTTTGCTGGTTATGCGTTCATACATCATAACCTTTAAATCATTAAGTGTGACCTTATGATCACACAATAAGACACTGCGATCATAAAGCATGGTTATGCGGTCATACATTATGACCTAACAAAAGCACTTATTGTGTGAAATATTACCTTGTGTAATGTTATAACGCAAAATATTGACATCACGCATTGTAAACAATAGACATAAGATTCCGAATTTTAATATTTTATCTTATTTTATATTTCTGAAAACTATGCATCACATTATCGAAAATTGTAGAATGATTCACCAAGTAGATTTGGTTTAAACATTCAGGAAACGCAAAGTTGATGAATTTATGTTTGACCTGTAGTTGTGTCGGTGTTTCCCAGTCAGAGAACATGGCGTTGAAATACCGTTTCATCATGATATACATGCTACTGCCTCATATTTTAATTCAAACAGAATCCAGGCGCTTCTTATAGATGTTACAGCTAGAATGCATTGAAAATTAAGTTAGAATCGAACATAAATCATTAATATTTACTCTGCGAGATAGTTCTGTCGTTAAAGAGGTAGGCATGTCACCAGGGATATAGCTCAACAATGATGGGCTATCAGAGAGGTAGCTTGAAATAAAGAAAGGTTGGCAATATTTACATTTTGAATCCAACTGCTCAAAATCTTTTACACGGTGTACTTACAACGCCATTCGTCCCTGACAGCGTTTGTGACCGCAGCAGTACGTAACAGAACAACTTTATGAAACGGCTACATAAGATATCACTCGATTACGGACTTTTCAAATTAGATTATTGATCATTTTCTACATTTTCGGGCCTATACATCATTGCCCTTACCCTTAAATTTTTATTGAATTTTTGTATTTATTTTATATTTAATTTCAGAGCAATAAGGTGTAGGCACGTGCCTTCAGTGTCTATAGGAAGCTATGTCACTGGCTATATATTGTTCTTCTTATGAGTAACCTATATGATGGTTCAAACTCGCGGACGTAGTAAATCTTTTAAAACAATGTCACTCACATATACTTACTGTGTTGATTGTGTAGTTTTTAAATATAAAATTTCATTCTGTTTTTGGGGTGTTAGACTTTTTATATTTTATACCTTGTTACTTATTCTGAAGAAGTTACGTGTAAAAAAAATTAAACCACTTCGTTCAAGCAGGAATATTTGCTAATCTAAAACAATCATACCGTTACATGGCACAGTAAAACGATTACTTTGGTGATTTTCGTGTTAAGGTAGTACACCCCTAATGCACTATCTCCACTTTGAAATAGGCTAGAATCACTGTAAAGTGTATTGAAACTGAGGGGCGTGGGTTCGAACCCCAGAAGGGGCAACTTTTTTTTCTTTCTTTTTTTTTCTTTTTAACATATTTTATAAATCTCCCAGATCCCTAATGGAACAAAAAAGTGTTTCATTTTAATAATATATTTTTTTTAGGCATTTTTTTAACTTAATAATGCCAAATTTAATAGCAAATATGATACCATATATTTTCAAAGGTTAATAAAATAAAAACTACACGGTAAAAGTATTTTATATTTTGCAAGACCAACCAATATACATTTAAGAAAATTTAGGCAAACTTTGAAAACAGCCCCTCATTGTGGAAAATTTTAGGAATATTTTAAATAAGGCTTTTTACACATGGAAAAGGTGAATTAAGTGTTAAAAGTGGGTGGGGTAGGGTTACATTTTTATACATATTAAAAACATTTCGTTTAAAAACAATAATTTTGCTTGTTTAATTTGTTACCTAAATGTCATTATTTGTTTCTTAACAATGAGCAATAGGAAAACATTTTTCATAATGATGATATTATAGATTATTTAGAGTTTCCTCATTTCTGAAAAACACCCTTCTAATGGCAAAGTTTAAGTTAAGAAAAATGTCCATAACTCATAAACCACACGGTAAATTTTGTTTAAATTTTGCATACAGGTGACATTTAAGGCATATAACTGTCCTATGTTGTCAGTTTTACAGTTCCTTATAGTGACCATTAGGGGTGTACTACCTTAATATCCTATAGATATCTGGCCTTGAAATTTTGTCTACATACCTTGCAATATTAGGTTTGAGCCCCGCCTATATACCATAACAATAACCTCTCCTCTAACACAAGCAATGTTTAAACCACTTGTATGTAAATGTTATCATTTACTACAACAAAAGTAAAATCAATGTACAAATTCTATAACACTGACCAACTTTTTGACAGAATGTTTACATTTCCCAGCCTGGAATTTTAAGTTACTGTCAAAGAAGGGGATAAAACACTGTTACTGATAGTTTTGGTTTGAATATCTAATATGTTAAATATGATATATAAATGCTTTATGCATGGTACATGCATATAATAAGTAACAAGAGCCATGTCAACATGGCCATCCCCCGCCGAATGTGTTTGCTCATTGGAAGAATGTATATGTAGTAGAGCGGAATAATTCCATTTTAAGAGGTCTTTTGGTAATGCAAACTGATGGCTATAGTGATTACAGATTTGAAACCTATGTGAATACTGATGGCTGAAAATAACAAAGGGCAATTACTGAAAAATAATGCAGGGTAGGTTATCATTCTTGTGTGCTGCATCCCTCCTCAATAAAATCTATCCACCTATGAAGTTTCAAGTTGATACCTCAAATACTTTTTGAGAAAAAAATTGAATTGAAAAATTAAGTATGAAAAAGAACAAAGGGCAATAACTCAAAAATTATAAAAGGTAGAGTTATCATTCTTGTGCAGTGCACACCTCCTGAGTGAGATCTATGCACCTATGAAGTTTCATTTTGATATCTCAAAGGCTTTTTGAGTTATGCTCTGGACAAAAATTAATTTTGAAAAATAACAAAGGGCAATAACTCAAAAATAATGCAGGGTAGAGTTATCATTCTTAAGCACTGCACTCCTCCTCAATGAGATCCATCCACCTTTGAAGTTTCAAGTTGATACCTCAAATACTTTTTGAGATAAGCTCTGGACAAAATAGCATAAAAAAACAACAAAGGGCAATAACTCAAAAATTGTATAGGGAAGAGTTATCTTTCTTGCGCACAACATTCCTCCTCAATAAGATCTATCCACCTATGACATTTCATGTTGATATCTCAAACACTTTTTGAGTTATGCTCCACTCAGGTGAAAAATTAGGTATGAAAAATATCAAAGGGCAATAACTCAAAAATTATGAAAGGTAGAGTTATCATTCTTGTGCACTGCACACCTCCTGAGTGAGATCTATGCACTTATGCAGTTTCATGTTAATATCTCATAGGCTTTTGGAGTTATGCTCTGGACAAAAATCAATTTTGAAAAATAACAAAGGGCAATAACTCAAAAATCATGCAAGGTAGAGTTATCATTCTTGTGCACTGCACTCCTCCTCATTGAGGTCTATCCACCTATGAAGTTTCAAGTTGATAACTCAAACACTTTTAGAGATATGCTCCGGACAAAAATGTCGGACAGAAGGACGGACGGACGGAAGGTCGGACGGACGGACGGAGACTATTTCTATATCTTCCGCCGAAATTTTTCGGCGGGGGATAATAAGCAGGTAAATGTACAAAGCAAACAAAATGACCAAGGGACATGATATACCACTACTATCGAATAAACAATTTTTAGTATTATGAATAAAACTATTTTCTTTGTTAAGTTTGTTGATTGTACTTATTATGTGCATTTAATTAGATACAATAAGCATTTCAAGTCTGAATAAAAATAATAAAAAATATTAAATACATGTATTCAAAAATTCGGAATGCCTTAATCACCACCAAACATGTTCGAATTACAAAATGTTGACAAAAAGGCACTTGATGACGAAGATCTGTTAAACATGAACGTTGAAAACCAGGTTTTGTCGCATTGCGTGGTTTCTTGTTATAATATGAATTGCTGTTTGAAATAAAATATGAAGCAATACCATTTATTTCATGAAAAAGAATTTTTTTAACATTAAGTTCGCCAGCTGGGAAGCCCGCCTGGTCAAACTGCAGGTCAAACCAAACAAAAATTCATCAACTTTACGTTTCCTGGAAACTTTTATCAAATCTACACGGTAAAACATTTTTCAAAAATAACATAACATGAATTTAACATATAATAAAATTCTTCTTAATAATGCGAAGCAGGGTTTACAGATTTTTTTTAATAAGACACATTCATACCTTTGTTGACACTAAAATTCGGAGAAATGCACTGGCTGGGAGGTAGCGATAGAACAATTTACCATACACCTCCGAAAGTCGGTTGATAACATGCTTATATCAGAAATATTCCGATTTCTTTTGAAATAATGTTTACAGAATATTTTATTATTAGAAAGCTATGTTTACGATGAAGCAGGTGTCGTATACCGTAACATTTTCTGCTTGATGTGCAATAAGCCAGCCGGTTACAAGACGCCATTGACCTGCCCTAGCAGACGACAGTCTGGGGAACCTACACAAGTTAGCTATAACTTGCATCTTGATATGAAGTCTGACGTCAATCATTTAGATAACAAACACTCCAACAATAACAGTGAATGCAGTACCATGCAAGTGTTTGATGTGTTACAGGTAAATCAATGAAAGTTCAGGTATATTTACAACGTTTTGTAATTTATTGACCTTACTTAAGTTACTTATAATTCATAAAAAGATGTTACATCGAACAATTTTTAAAGAACTTTATCACATGTATAAAATACCATACCGAAACAAGGTGGCCAACCCAAGTGACTTTTTGGGTTTCGAAGCCACATAGAACAGAAATACTTGTATCCGATTCAAGTTTCACCCTTGTTGGCTCACGTAACATTGTCCCATCTCGCGCATTAACCAAAAACCAAACCTATAGTAAAATGGCTGATTTATGTGAGGATTTTCAGGTACGCCATTTTTTGTACTATATTTTCCATCATAAGTGTTATTTACATTTATGATTAGTCTTGCAGAATGTCCACACCCATCCCTACATTCACAGAAACTATTAATATCAGTTGATATTTCGAATGACGTGCCCTGTAGGCGTCTCTTTTTGAGTTACTTTGTTATCATCTGAAAACCTCCAGGACAGGCGGTGTACGTACATTGAAAATGCTCAAATCTTGTTAATTGTAAGTGTTGCCGTCTAAGAACGGTGACAAATATCTATGATTGATTTCTTTCACGAATAACTTCTTTGATAGACTAGAGGAGAAAAGTATAGAACCCTAGAAAAAAAACAAAGTGCAGTCAGCATATCAAGAGATGGCGTCTTCAGAGCCTAAGCCGGTTAAGCTCAAGTTTTTCACAAATGTGAAAAAGTAAAATATAAGATTAACCCAATGAAGAGATCATCTGTCATTGACAAAATAAGAGTCACTATGAAATTAATAACTGATCCAAACATGGAGGTCTGTCGTTAAACTATATTTGCGAGTGATGTAGTTAAAATGGAAAGATTGCAATTATTTACAATCATTAAATAAGTATTTGGTATGGAAGTCAAAATACTACTTTGTTTACATTTTGGTATCTCTATGACATAAAATTTAATGTACATTTTGTGCTACTTTCTTCGGTTGTTAAAGATCAAACATGCTCTAAATATATAAATAAAATATCTCTAAACACATCTTTCACATTTCTAAAGAGTTAAAAACAGTATTGACCTCTGAGGCATTATATGCCTATAAAGAAGGGGAAGGGCAAAGAATTAAAAATTTATAGCTATTTCTTTTTTTTTTGTATTTTTTTTTAATATATCGATGAAGCAATTTCTCGAAAGTCGTTTACATGTGAACAACTCACGCCAAATTATACATACTGTTTCCCTGAGAAGACTAATAGGGTGAACATTCTGTTAGACACATATAAGTTATCTACATATTTAATTCCTACGATGGAAAGTATAAGAAATGTGCTCTACCTTCCAATAAGTTTTCAGTTAAACTGCGTTACTGTTTATCATTCCTCTATCTTGGATGGAAGCACCGTAACATGGTACCTAAAGCTACAGACATCCAAGCAGAGCTCCGGTAGACGTCCGGGGTGATCCGTGAACGACTGGGTTACGACCGGGAACAACCGGGATACATCCGTAACTCTTGCCGGCAACGTCCTCGATGATCCGGGATGATCCGGGAACATCCGGCATTCGACCCCGGATGAAATAAAATATTCAATATCACCGGGGTGGTCCGGGATGATCCGGGAAGGTATAGCTTTGCCGGCTTCATCCTTAACTGTACCGGGAACGACCGGGGTTATACCGGGAAAGCACTGCAGCTCTGCCGGCACAAACCGGGATGACCCGGGGTATGATATAGCCGGTAGAGCTACGGTAGAGCCCCGGTATATGCCGGCTCAGCTCCGTAACTACAGACAGAGCCCCGGATGATAAAGGTAGAGCTACGGTTGATCCCGGTAGAGCCCCGGAAAAGCCCGGATCATTTCAAAAGAATAAGGACAATTTGCGATGATTGAACTTGCTTGTATTAAAAGCCTTCCCATTACCCTTCTATTCAGTATGGCAAAGGATTTTTCAGAAAATCATCATTAATTACTATTCTGGAACAATAGATATTTTATCAAATAAAAATTATGTATCAATGTTATCATTTTCGGGCGTTTTCAATCCACCGGGGTACTACCAGGGCTCTGCCTGGATCGTCCTGGGCTCTGCGGGGGCTCTGCCTGGATCGACCGGGGCTCTACCGTGGTCAACCGGGTCTCTTTCGGCGTCATCCAGGGGAACAGGGGAAGCACCTGCATGAATCGTAGCTTCACCTGGGCTCTGTCTGGATGATCCAGAACGCATCCTGGATGGATAGTAGGGAACTACCGTAGTGCTGCCGGGGTAAGTGTGACCGCAACAATAATTTCATCCCGGATCGTTCCGGATCATCCCGGTAACTTACCGGTATGGTCCTGGGCTCTGCCGGGAGTAAGTGAGACCGAGGCTTAAATAAAAATAACCTGCAAGAGTTCATTCCTTTAGAATATGAAATGTCTCATTCTGTAGAGCTTGTTATATTTTTATAAGATGACAACAAATATAATTGAACATTAACATTAAAACATTTACTAACCAAGTGATCACGGTAATTTTGTGAAGATTTTAATTGTTTCACAAATTACTAGTATATTTGCTTTTAAATAAAAGAAAACAATGATTTTCAACATTGTATACGTACCGGTATTATCGATGCCAATTAGTCTCAATATTTTGGAAAATTGGAAAGTGTGATGAATTTACAGTTGTTGTCCTCATGAAACTATACAACGATGATCAAATTTTGATCACAAAACAGGTTATATGATAACAATATTTCTAGTTTAGTCCTGGCGATCGTCAGCTAGTATATTATTTTGAATATTTTTATCAGGCTATGGAGAGTAGTGCTGAAGATCCCCAACACTTTATTTTAACATAATCATTGTTGTCATGCACTTGTTTATAAATGTTACTGTTGAATGTCAAACAGATGTGTTTGTTTGTCAAGATTTTCTCTAGGTGGAATATTCTTGATTGAGGAAGACCTTTGACCTTTGACCTGAATCTTCTTGCTCTTTTCACTTCGTTTTCTTCCAATAATTGTGCATACTTTTGACCGTGTTTTTGTAATATTTGTATGTGAATTCTTATTTATTCAGTTGGTGTTCGTCGTTAATTACATGTGTCTGGTATGACCTCCATCAA
This sequence comes from Ruditapes philippinarum, assembly GCF_026571515.1. Classification (NCBI taxonomy): domain Eukaryota; kingdom Metazoa; phylum Mollusca; class Bivalvia; order Venerida; family Veneridae; genus Ruditapes; species Ruditapes philippinarum. Next base: position 56,017 of record NW_026852379.1, on the reverse strand, counting down.
TACGATATCTCAAATCCCTATTTTGCTTCATATATCCTGAATTAATTTTCATTATCATATCCATAGTTCATATATCTAGATTATCTGTACCTCATTCTTGCAAAAGAATATTTACATGAGAAATATATAATATTTGAAAAAAATATGAAAAAAATGAATACATGTACATGTATTGTTACCGGGAGCGGGAACGATATATATATATATATATAAGAGTTAAATTCTTCATGCATTTATAATTTGCAAATACAGACATGTATTAACATGTAATAATATTTGTTGAGATCTATATAATTACAGTTTTTCTCCAACCTACTAATATTTGTAACATCAAAAGTCGACAATAGTTATATACCACTATTTATAACACAATATTATTTTGCTGTCCTTTTGAAAGAAAAGCACGTCGTGATTTAACAACAAGATCTACATGTCGTACGACAGTCTAAACGATTTGTCTTTCTTTTTTCTTTGCAAGATCGTGACGTGAACCTTAATCAACCAATCCCAAGAGTTTAAATTGACAACTCAACATGTTTCTTTTAATCAAAGCCAGTCAATTTCAGTCAAATAGAATACAAATTCTACCAAAAAGTTCTCTTTGACTAACTCAAATGCAATAAATGTTTGAATTCAATATTGTTTTTCTTGACAGGACACTTGTAGAAAGCTTTTGTGTCCATTTCAACGTCGACCGTACAGAGGCGAGTGTACACCAAGACTGTTTGAGGCTAGAAATCGTCTATTTCCTGTCCTGATAAAGATTGAGCTTCTGGAATCGTTTTCATTTGATGTTACAAAGTCGTCTGCAAGTAGAATCTTTTTCCAGTTATTAAAGATCTTCAAATTATTTACGTTCTTAAACGTTCATATACAAAACATGTCTTTGTCAGCATTTACCTCCGTTTTCACGGACTATGTAGAATTTCTACTCCTAACTTTGCATTTACGATCGTCTCAAAAAGTTGACGAGGAGTGGATCACCGTCTTTCTCCGCAACCTTGAACAGCTGAATGATGCATATATTTATATTGGAAATGTCAAAAGTACCGTTAGAGTTTCGGCGGTGATTCAGCACGAAAAGCACGGAGAATGGCAGAGTGACTATACGGACATATTTTATAAGGAGGAATCTCTAATAAACAGTACAAAGAATTGTCCGGAATGCTACATGCTGTCCATTGGAAAGATGGTTTGTCCTCATATAAGGTTGAACAAAACCGAATATTGCCATATCAAAAACAAATTGTATGGTAGCTCCTTGTCAGTGTGCTTTTCAGCATCTACAAAAGGTGACAGCAATTTCAGGGTTGAGCAGGTTATTGAGAATGGTAATGCTATTAAGATATTATACGTATGCTGGACCGACTACAAAACTTGGACTGGACGGTTGAGGAATGAAGCAACCGAGATATCTTCTAGTACAAGATATCAGTCTTTGTTACTGAGCGCAGTACTTCTTCTTGCTACGTTCATTCTTTGTATTTAATGTTTCAATGCGATGTTTACATGTATTATGAATGCTTTTCAGTTTTACATTCTAACTGAATACAATAATTGATTTTATTCAGATGCCTTGTACAAGTCATGCAAAGTAACTTTAATGCTTAAACTGCGATTTTTATTGTATTTTCTATAGTAAAGCACTGTAGTAAGTACTAATAATAGAGCATCTTTAATCATTGTTCAAATACAGTCTTATTGATAATGGATCATTTCTATAAAGGTCACTTTCGGCAAATTCTTCATGTGAACGTATTTTAGATATTAATGGTATTTGATTAAATTAACTTCAGTAATTTTGGAAATATATTTAGTCATACTTAAAAATGAATTTATTCAACCATTTTACAGTTTGTATATAAACCATGGGATAATTGATAATTCTCTAGGATCAGACTGGATAATTGTTTTATTTAGAACAAACTGTTCATAACCACTATACACATTAAATAATTTTGTATATTATAACTTCATAAATTAGTTATTTGTTTTGCAGAATAGATTTTGTAACAATTGTAAGGTTTGTTACTGGCCTTTCTTTCTGTTACCCGTTTGAATCGAAACAGAATTGTTTAATTTGGCTTATTATCAAAGAACTATTTAACCACGTTTGTATATTCTATTCTGTTTGTTTTTTAACTGAAATTCAACTTTATAGAACAGATCAGAAGTTTCATCAAAGACATAAGCATACAGCTCATCGTAATAACATACAATTATACACACAAATCATATAAATTATAGATAAACGTTACAACAAAATCGTTTAAATTCCACAGTTGAGAGTGATCTGATTAAGTATGTTATCATAAACATATATCATTCATAGGAATATTACGCCAATACGATAATAATAACAAAAAAATTAATAAGTTGTTTAATTGGTCAGTTCTCTGTCTAAAATTTTTTATACAGTAAATTGCAAATTCATGTAGTCTTCTTACATTTTTAATTTAACGGTTCTATAAATATAAACATACTTGGGCGTGTAAAGTAAAATCTGTGAACATATTTTCTTCTGTTTGCATGATAAAAAGAGCAAACTAAAACAAAGTGGAATTCACCTCGATATCATTTGATTCGCATATTACACAATAACGTCGATTTCTTCTAATATTGTTATGTCGACCAGTCTCAATATTCAGTATGTGTGAATTTAGTCTTAATCTAAAAATAGCATTTCTTTATCAATAATGAGGTATTCAGAACGATTAAAGTAGACTTAACATGTCTGTACAAAAATAACGAAAATGCATGTCAGAACACAGCACGACAATTAGTCACATAAATACACCTGAAGTGAAAAATAAACACTAGTATAATTACATCTATTATAATTTAACTGACTCTGGAAATTTTCAACCATCACAAAATAATAAAACATTTACTTTCGACGACCAATTAACAGTTGCAGTATAATGAAAAATGACTAGTCTTTTGTATGTTACAATATGACTGATTATACAATTTTCCATTTTTCGACCAAACAATTTTAGAAAGTATTTAAAAAAATCGAACATATCTATAAATGCACAATGGGAATCTGCCCAGTTCTGCATATAGTGATAATGTATGTGTTGTTCATTTTACATAAAAAAACCATTTACACAATTTCTTATGAACAAGTTCTAAATCTCAACCTTTAAAAAGCCCCAGAATTTGCAGCCATAATTCACTACTGTCAATACATAAGCATCAAACAAATTAAACATTATATTTACAGGTACAATATGTACAGGTACATTCATACAACTTAAATATTTATTCCTGGCCTTTATTCGTTTTACAGCCAAAATGTTCGTTGCATTGTTATAAGAACCTCCACTAGAAAACACAACACCAAAATAATTCAATGAACTAACAATTTCTATTTCCTTTGCAGCAAATGTCCTTTTTAAAAGAGTCACTTATTTTTCAAACGTTTCTGAAAATAACAATTTAAGTTTTTTTCAATATTGACATTAAGATTCCATTTTAACAATAAGTTTTTAAATTATTCAGTGAGTCTTGTAAATCTTCTTTTGTTTTAGAAAACAATACAGCATTGACTATTAACAGTAATAAATATAGAGACAATTGGTCTGGAGTAAAACCTGCATCGCTACTTTGCTGTAAATGCATTTCTATATCATTCAAAAATATGAAATTTAGTAAATATAAAGTCCTGAGTTACATTCGAAAAATAATCTGATAGAGAATTCATATGACTTACACATAACTTGACACTGTCCTTGCCATCTATGCCCGAGTGGTTTGCCTTTAATAATCTTCAAAACAACACATTGGCAGCAGATGAATTTTCAAATATTGTAATTGGTTAATCAAGCTCTGGAAATGTACTGGAGTCACATTGTTCATTTGAATTAACATCTGAGACACTTGCTAAATGTTCAAAATGAGTATAAAATCCTCAATACTAATACTTTCTCCGGAAGGACTATAACTTTTCTTCTAAAACAATTTCCAATATATACGTAAATGTTAATTAACTTAGAACTGTAGAACTTCCATAAGCCTTTAGAAGGATAAACTAATCAATTGACAATTTCCCCCTTACTGCATTTCACTGACAATTATTTATTCTGTATTAAATACATTTTTTTAATGGGACCGATCACTCCACTGTTCATGTCAAACATTTTACTAACAGAACAAAAACATGTACATTTTCAACAACCACCACAACCTTTTTAAAATCCGGAGAAGGAAAGACCAACCGGAAACATTAATCACTACAAAAATACTTGAAAATTGCAAACTCGTCCTGATTGAGACCTTATACGACGGACAATGATAAAGGGCAAGATCCCTGACGCCCAAATCACGCAACGACTTGATCGGTATTCAACCCCTCAACGGTCTAGAATTACAAAAAAGTGAAGTACGGGGATTTTCTTTACAACTGTCACAGGTACTTGACACCTATTGTGATGTATAAAACGCCTTATCATTCAATCGTATCTCCTCATTCTTAAGGTTCTCTGAAAGATAAATGGGATTAATAGATTATTCATTATTCAAACATCTTAATACTTTATGACACCTCTTATTACTTTGTCTTATCGAATTAATTCTTGTTGTTTATTTTTGAATCACAATTTCCAAATTATATCTTATTCCATTTGAATAACAGATCTACACACATTTCATCTTATTTATTAGATGCTTTTCCGTGAGTAATAGAAATATATCAAGATATTGTTTGTTTTGCAGGTAAAATATATTTCACTGAATGGACACCAGATGCAATATTTTTAAGAGTGGCGCTGTCACGAGTGAAAATATAATAACTAGTTTTCAGGAGTGAAATATATTCAATCTTCTATGCAAAACAAACACATTTTCTATTTCTTTCATATTTTAAATATTTTTTTGCCGCGTAACGTCATGCGTTCTTCTTCATGAATTCATCACATCATGACGTCACCGTATCGATGTTGAAATTTAGTTCTGTAAAATTTCCCGAATTATGTTACATTTTTACACTATATATGCACTTAATTGCAAGTTCCTTCCATAGAAACAAAATTCATAGCCTACAAAATTTACTCCTGTTAATAAGTCCATTTAGTTATGCAATATTTTTTACATCCACATTAAAAATAGTTCGGCTACAGTAAAAATAATCAAAAACAATTTCACTGTGAAAATTTTCAAATATAATTTCACTTTCCACTCCAAAGCATGTAAAAATATTAATATCGAATTTATGTCATATAAAATAATATTATTTCCTTTCCGGATATTTTCGTGCTGGTGTCGTAGTTTGTGATTGTGTGTCAGGTGCTGCGTCCTGTAAAAGTTTTCTTTGCCTTGTTGATCTTTATTCTCGTCTTTTATGCAAGTGCAAATGGTCATTTTGCCCGCCGATGATTTTAATTATGTCCTTGCCAGCGGTTTAGATATGATCCCTTAGAAGGTTTTCAGGACGCTCATATGAATCGCATTGAGTCCAAATGGATGGATTCAGAACTCTGTTTTCACTTGTAACTGACCTGTTTCGTCCCAGCTGTTGATTCAAGGTCTGTCAAGCGGCCAGTTCTGCTATCTGCTCAGATATCTCTGTCATTTGCATTGCTAATAGTACTCTATTGCTAGGTTAAGCACAGCTCTCATATCCTAAAGCCTTTAGACCTAAGGCTTTTTGCTACATTTAAACAGCTTTAAGAGACCATTAGGTGTTTTCATGTTAAAAATTCTGGCCCTTTTTCACTAAAAACAATTTTGCAGGTGTCTATAAGTAAGATTACTTGTAAAAAGAGCACTTAAATTGAAATAGCCATGAAAGGATTTATGAGGTAGAGCTGTTTCATATTAACCAAGATAGTGTTACAAAGTCTATAAAGTTAGAGCCAAACAAGGTTTGCGAATCTTCTATTACCAATACAAAGTAGCAACAGGTCATAGCGAATGACAGATAACAGCATAAGTCTGACAAAGCATCTTCTTTGAATGACACTAATTGCACTGATGAATCATAAAAATTTAAATAAAGGACTCTACTGATACACAACAATCTTCACTGACTGAAAAACAAGTAGAGAAGTAAAAAGTGATCAATCATTCTGTTTCTAAGACTGATCAGCCACACAATTCTTACACGGAGTCTACAGGAACTCCATGCATGCACAAGCGACATGACAAAATCACTTTAAGATGCTGTTTTCGTCATGTCTCAACAATGTAAGACTACTGCTTCTGAACCAATAATTCAGAAACTCACCGAAACTTAAGAGAAGTATCTCTGACCAAGACTCAAACTGATACGTCCAAGTGTGAACAGTCACCATTTTCTTAATTACTTTTCTGTGTCAGTTACTGTTAACAAAAGAAGAAAACATACTCCAATTCTAAAAAACAATCAAAAGGGTAGCCTATTAGAAGATGCTAAAAGAAAAACAAGGGAAAAAGTGCTACTAAGAAAGAGGAAAACAAAAGAGAAAAGAAGAGCGTTTAAAAAGAAAATCCAACGAGAAGAACAAATGAAGCTTCAGACGAAAATACGATAAGGGAGGCGACGAGCTTTGGTGCAGAAGCGTAAACAAAAGCAAATGCGTCTTTACAGAGGCAGATAGAGTCTGAAGGTGATGACGCCGTTGAAATCAATTCAGGTATTTGTTTTGCCTTCGTATCTCATTACAAATGCGGTCTTAACTGGTCAGAAATAGACATATTTTAACGCGTAAAACCTACTGAGTGTGACAATGAAGAGTGGTCATTTATTTACGAGGGTATCACCGAACAGTTATATTTTTTATTAAGTACTCGGAAATACCTGCTCTGCTCACTCGGTGAAATATATACTATCTTACACTTAATTAAACAAATATCCTGTATTAAATACATTAATTTTCACATTTTTGTTTTTGTTAAGATTCAAATAATACTCGTAATGACTTTTCAATTATAACTTTTATTTACCTCTATATTTTCCTTACCTTCCTTGACCGTTACATACAGACTCTTCCGCAGCTTAATCATGCTACTTTGTTACTAAAAAACTTCATTAATGTTACATAATCATCAACATCAACATAATATCCTCATTTAGCCCTAAACAATTTCATTGTTTACGGTTTACTGAACAGTCACCGAGACTTACTTCAAAATATAATCAAATATCTTTAAAGTATTACAAATAACAGATGTATCGGTTATTTTTTTTAAGACTCACATTTGTTGGTGTGTAAAACTTTGGGGACCTTTCTGTTGAAAATGTTAGAGTTAGATCGTATACATATACATGCACAGTGCGTTAACTTGAATGTAAATATTAGTTTCCTGCACTCCAGAGCATGCCCATTGATTGGTTCATTTTTGCTTGGGTTTACTTATTGTGACAGCAGAGAAAAGTAAGTCGACAGAAATATAATATTCAGATGAATGTTTATTTATTCCTTTTTTCTGGGGTTTAATATTGTGACAACATGGAACGTGTTTTTATGTTTGACTATGATACAAAATAGAAAGAACATCAAAACCCGCGGCAATCTGATTAATACTCGGGGCTACGCTCTTCGAAAAAAAAATCAGATTTCTATTTCAAATTTAAGTAGCGAATGTACTTATTTGATTGAGGAAAAACATTTGCGCCCCTTATTGCATTGTTGTAGACAAGGGCACGGGAATTGAGTAAAGCTGTAGATCTATCATAATCTAATTCCCTTAACAAACTAAGCAGCTGACAATTCCTTCTCAATGTATGATTGATTGAAAATAATACCTTTACAATTGAATATACTTTTACAACGATTTACCGCAAAATATGATCTATCATTCCACTTTACAACACATACATTTTGCCAGAGTAACAAACGCATTGACATTCTCATTAGCACTAATCTAGTCATGTCTTCATAATATAAAATTACTACGTAGAATGATATCAAGTTCAGAATTTAAGCTATTATTTTCATTATTCATTATTATTGTCTTTAACTTTATTTTTGTTCGATTTTTTTTGTTATAGTTAAGTTCGTGTGACGAATGTCCTGTTTTCTTGGTAGATACAAATGTGCCCTTACATGTATTGTTTAACGCTTGGTCGGAAACCTTATTAGTTTCAAACATTGATGGTACAATAAAAACGTAATGAATATCAACAATAATACTATCTATATTCACAAATGATCAAAATTTAATTAAATTTATGCTAAATATGCCACGTTAGTAACGTGAGTTGCCAAATAAATCTTTCAGGATAATAGACAGTTTGAATGTATTGCGAGCTGTCCGGCATGTTTATTTTCTGCACTTGGCTTACAATACAATACAATGCAATACAAATGCTTACATAAACTCAAAACAACACTTTGAGTGAAAGCTTTTTATGTCCTTTGGGTGTCCGTCAAGGTGATTGCTTATCTCCCTTTCTTTTTTCAATTTATGTAAACGATATTTAAGAAACACTTTTACGTGAAGGATTTAAAGGCATAGATACCGGTTTTTAAAACTTTTTCTTCTTTTATACGCAGACGATATTGTGATAATAGCCGAAAGTTTAGATGATTTACAAAAAGGCACGGATATTTTAAAAGATTATTGTGAACGTTGGAAACTTACCGTAAATATTAATAAAACAAAAGTGATGATTTTCAGAAAGGATGGACGATTACCAAGAAATACTAGGGTTGTGTATAATGAGTCTGAAATTGAAATAGTGAATAAATTTACATATCTTGGTATAGTTTTTTCTTGTGGGGGGGGGGGGGTCCTTTGAACCCACATATGATGCATTGTCAGGTCAAGCATTAAAAGCTATTTTCAAAATAAAATAAGAAATTTACTTATATAGATATAAAACATAAAATTGAATTGTTTGACAATGTATTTAAACCGATTTTATGTTATGGATGTGAAATTTGGGGCATGAATAAAGATGATAAAATAGAAAATATACATACACAATTTTTGAAAAATATTTTAGGGGTAAAATTTCAAACCCAGACTAATTTTATATACGGCGATTTAGGTAGAATGCCTTTAAAACAACAAAGAATAAAACAAGTTTTAAAATTCTGGTTAAAGATAATTAAATGCGATAACGTGAAACTGATTAAACAAACATAAAATTTGATGCATGAAGATATTGAACGAAACAATGAAATTACTAATTGGGCAACGTCTGTAAGAACAATTCTTGAAAATTTAGGCTTAAATTATGCATGGATATTTCAAGAATAGGAAATGAAAACATTTTTATAGCAGAAATCAAGCGAAGACTTGAAGATAACTTTATTCAAACCTGGATGTCTGAAGTTCAAGCTTCACCCAGGGCCGACACATATAAACTTTTCGCTACTTTCGGTTTTTCGAAATACATAGAACAAATTGATATTAATAGATACCGAGCTGCTTTATCAAGATTTCGTTTATCGTCACACAGATTGTATATAGAAACCGGCAGATGGCATAAACCGCATCCGATTCCAAGAAATGAACGCAAATGTATCTTATGTAACACACTAGCAGACGAATTTCACTTTCTTTTAGAATGCGAATTATATAAAGATTTAAGAATTAGATATATAAAACGATATTTTCGAAAAAGACCGAACATTCCAAAGTTTGTTGAACTTCTTTCCAGCGACCAAAAACAAACAAATACCAATCTTGCCATATACTTATTTAAAGCCATGGAACGCCGTAGCATAGCTTTATATTAAATGTGAGTCACTTTTCTCCACAAAATATTTTTTTACATTTTTCTCTTGTGGAAGACTCTATTTTGATGTATTAAATAATATTTTTGTATACGTGTGCATGTGTGTGTGCGCGTGCGTGTGTGCGTGTATTGGTGTGTGCGTGCGTGTGAGAAGTTTAATACTCATGTTCAATACTCATTGTATTTTTCAAAATCTTATTGACGATGACTATAATAGGTGTATAACTGTTTGAAAATTTGAGAAAATTTACTTAAAAGCATTTATGATACTGTTGTTTCACCAATCGCCTCTTATAGTTTGCAAAATGATAATGATTGCATGCAGTGATGATTGATATTTTTGACGATTTCATACATTAATGCTGATTTATATAGAATTGGACCGCCACTGATTATTTTTTAAAAACTCTTTGTATTATATGTATGTATATAATTATGTACTCACATTTGCCTTTTGTTCAATAAAATTATTCATATATCCTATTCTGGCAACTGAATTTAAACAATATTTCGTTTTATTCATCAGGATATATACGTGTTTACAAATTATAAATGCAGTAACGGATGATTTTTTTGTATAACATGCACTTTTTCTGATTCGTTTGATAATAAACGCTAGCCGGTGCTTAGAAGATTTACCGTAGAGAATAATTGTAAGTAACTGTTGATAAATGTAAATTATTAAACTGTTTAAAGATCGGACGATGGGCTTTTTTAATTGATACTATAAGGCCCGTACTTAGAATCTATGCTTACACTAGCACTCGTGAAGTAACTCTCATATAATTGCCTAACGGTCAAGACAGTCCTCACCTTCAGTAAAGTTGTATCCAGGTTATAAAGTAAGTGTCGTGTAAACTCGGAAAACTTGAGAATCTGTGAGTTTAGGAGGGGCTATAGGATCATTCTGAATACCACGTAGTTTTGAGTAATGATTTTGAATACATTTAAACTCACTGACAGTATTTGAGGAAATGATTGCTGAAAAACAGATACTTAGGGGTTGAGATGATCCCATTAAATTTATGTCAGAACTTGAATTTGTACCAGAAATGATACAAATAGCTCGCGGGATATCAGTGCTTATGCCAAAAGAAAGTTCAAGTTGGAAATTTCTTAAATTTCTTTTTATGTATGAAAATAGCTGATCCTGTGATTGTCAATGTGACCGTCGATGATTCTAGACTCAAGTTTTCGGATGATTCTTTCGTATAAACCTAAAGACTGAAATATTTATGTTTTAAATAAAAGCCATTAAGTTATTTATCGTTTTGTTTTCTGAAATATAAAGGATAACAATTAGATACAAGTTATAATTCACTGTTTTAATTTTGGGATTGGCATAAAATTCTCAATCTATATATTGAAAGATATTTCAAAGGAAAATTTGACAGAAAAATATCGTCATGGCATCATGAATAACCATGGCAAAAATAAAATTTTGATGACGTCTGAGTGTTTTAATTAAAATAACTATTTAAATATACGTTGCAAAACAATATCTGTAACATATATTTAGCTTGATTAATATACTTTACTATACGAGTATGGTGTTTCATTACTCAGATTCAGTTTGTAGCAGTTACTTAAATAATAACTGTGTAATGTTTTACCGTTTCAGTCGTCAGGTATTCCAGCATCACAATCAAACAGGGATTTTTAGGGATGAGGGTTACGTACAAAATTATTTAGTTTTATTTAGAAATTAAAATGATTAATATAATATAATATTCTATATCTGCAAACGACAAAGATTTAAATAAAACAGTCTTGTTGAAGGTATGGTTCGTTCTTTTTCAATTATGTAGACAAATATTTAAAGCCTATTTAAAGTTGCAATTAACGTGCAGTAATGTGTTATGAAGGTAAAAAATGTAGTATTTTAAATCCCCATTCAAAATGATAATGCACTACGATTGTACAATTTGCAAAAAGGATAGTTTAGAACTGTTACAAGATACTAAGAATTGAAAAAATGAGAAATACAAATGATAGAATTTCTGAGGCATAATGGGCCTTTAAAAATGTTATAAGGTGATAAAGAAAAGAAAACGTAATTGTGTATTGTAAAATATTTCATTGACATAAACAATTAAATCGGATGTTACTTTCAAAATAAAGTTTACGCTATTGAATTTTTTTTAGTTCTAAATTCTTGTCAGGAGCATTTCATTACTTTCTTAAGCTTTCCTTTTTCGGTACTGTCTTTCAGGTTTTCCAACATTGCTTTGCTATTCTGGCATTTACCATTTGAAAAACTATTAATTTCTCTTTAAATTTCTCCTCATGCTTTTGTTTTATTGAACATAGATTACCATTCGTTTTCCTTTTCTATTAAGATTGTTATTAATTTGTTTTTACAAAATATTCCACTTCGGTGAAATACACTTTTTTACACGTCATGATTACACTTTTGCAATGCATATTGAGTGATGTTAGGCAATATAATCGGTCGGTCAACTTTTGAAGTCTTCTTAACGAGAGGTAAGTTTGAGTTGACAAAACGAATACCACTTATCGGATTGTGAGTTACTTACCGTAAGTCGGATTGTGAGTTACTAACCGTAAGTCTACTCAAATACCGCCTCCGTGGTCGAGGGGTTAGAGTCGATGACTTCTAATCCAGGTACCTCTATGGCGTGGGTTCGATCCCCGGGAGATGCTTTGGTAGTTTAGCGCGGAGGAAGGTAGTCTAGTACTGGTGTAACTCTCCAGGAACGATGATTAGGAAACTACCCGCCTATATGACTGAAAAACTGTTGAAAAAGGCATAAAATGAAAAAAACAAACAAAAAGTCTACTCAAGCATTATGTTGTGCAGCTTAAAAATGATAAAAATCCTTTTTGAAAAAAAAAATAAATATGCATGTTAATTTCTTTTAAACACAAAACTTAAAAATATAATAATTTTCTAAAAAGGCCATATTTTCAAAACAATGTGTGGAATTACAAATACATTAAGTTACAAATATTGTATGTTTTAATAACAGATGTCAAATTTAGAACTTTTTAACCGGATGATTAAAATGTGGCTTTTCCTCTTTGAGCACTCAATTGTGCTAAAAGTTTTATTATATTAAGGTGATAATGTCATTTAAGCTGTCTTTACTTATCAGGTTGTTAAACCTTCTGACTGTAAAAATGCCCAGGTGATGATTGTTGTTATAAATATTGTGATAACATTGTGGCTTTCCACTCCAAATAATTGTTACTATTTCTAATATCAATTTGTTAACATCAGGATAACCTGTGTATATTTGAAATATAATACATGTTTGTGGTATTCCACTGAGAAAGTGACATTAAATTAAAGAACGGAACTTTGTGTTGTGATTCAATCCACCTTCAGTAGAACCTATAATTCAGCGCAAAACAGTTACTTGAGGTGACCTTTCCTGATTTTAAAGTAGAGATTGAGATTTAGGATCGGCCTAAATCTCCAATTAAATTAACCGGTAATTTTTGAGATTACTCAAAATCCCCGTTAAATAACGGAAATTTGACGACTTTCCTTCATCCTTACACACAAAACTGTTTATTATTATCTGGAAACATTGAAAATATTTGGATGTCAAATGAAATCAATAAAATTCTTGCCGCCTGGATGATTTAACTGTAAATCTAAAATTTACACTGACTTTCAATATTGAAAATATTTAAGATGTGTTCCAATGACACAAATCTGATACAAATTTTCATACCGCTGATTTATTTCCGTTGATATAGATTAAACTTTGAGATGCACTTACATGCTCCTTTGCTTGGAAATCGTTATGTTTCAAAAGTTATAATTACGTTATTGTGTCGCCTTGGAAAGGTGACATATAGGGGTTACTTTTGTCGGCGGCGTCTTTGTCGTTGTCGGCGTCAATGTCGGCGTCCCCTAAAGCTTGTCCGGAGCATAACTCAGTCACTATAAGTCTGATTGACTTCAAACTTGGTATGCATGCTTCTTTTAATAACTTGAAGTGCAGTGCACAAGGACCGGTACTCTGCAGTTCTTATTTTTTGAGTTATTGCCCTTTGTTAATTTTCATACCATAATTTTGTCCGGGCCATTTCTCTTCAACTAAAAAAGCTATGGACTTGAAACTTCATAGGATGATAGACCTCATTAAAAAGAAGTGCAGTGCACAAGAACCGGTACTCTGCACTTCCTAATTTTTGAGTTATTGCCCTTTGTTAATTTTCATACTTTATTTTTGTTCGAGCCATTTCTCCTAAAGTATAAAAGCTATGGACTTGAAACTTCATAGGATGATAGAATTCATTAAGAAAAAGTGCAGTGCACAAGAATCGGTACTCTGCATTTCTTAATTTTTGAGTTATGGCCCTTTGTTAACTTTCATACTTAGTTTTTGTCCAGGCCATTTCTCAGAAAGTATAAAAGTTATGGACTTGCAACTACATAGGATGATAGATCTCATTAAGAAAAAGTGCAGTGCATAAGAACTGATACTCTGCATTTCTTATTTTTTGAGGTATTGCCCTTTGTTGATTTTCTTATTTTATTTTTGTGTTGGTCATTTCTCCTCAAGTATGAAAGCTATGGACTTGAAACATCATAGAATGATAGATCTTATTAATAAGAAGTGCAGTGCACAGAAACTGCTGCTCTGCACTTATTATTTTTTAGTTATTGCCCTTTGTTATTTTTCATATTTCATTTTTGTCCTGGCCATTTCTCCTAAACTACATTGTTCACAAGGCGACACATCCGACTCGCGGAGTTCTAGTATTTAGCTAAAGGTTTATACATGTATATGTCTGGTAAAACCCCGATACTGTCCTTTTATACAATTTACATAACGAACTAAACGATGGACAACATTTCGTTTGCTAAATAATGATTTGGAAGCACAGAGTTGTCCAAGAAATCGTAACGTATTATAATCTATTGTTGTAATAGTGTTGGTTTAAACATATTTTATTCCTCACATAAGCATATATACAGACATGATATTTACACTCAAAACAAGAAAAGAATTAACTGGAAGCAACCTAATACTTGTTGAAGTCTTTTCCCAATGTAGAATAAATATATGTGCTAAATAAGGCGAAATTAGGGTTGATCCCTAATCCAAACAAAGCCATATCAATATTTACAAACAATGTTTAAGTTTGTATGCAAAAAGCGGCGGGCTCTCTACTGGATCTGTATGTTTAAGTGTGTCATATAGTTCCACAATTCACTACCATATAAAGCCTTATATATGTAGTACGATTGAATTATGTATCATTAAATAGTTTGAGGAGTTGAGATCATTGCCAGAGTCTACATCACTATTTGATTTACTCAAGTGTTCCTCGCAATTGAGAGCTTGAATTTGTATAATCATATTATCGTTGATCAATTAGTACTTCTTTACAATTTATCCAAGATGTACATATATATTCGATACCGTTGCATTATATTTTTGTACCTATTGTCCACTTCCTGTGACCAATTGCTTTTTTGTTTTCGATTTTGGGCTCAAGTACAGAACATTAAGAAAGATTGTTCTCACATCGACATAATGTTGAATAGCGATAATTGATTTAATTACATGTTTCAGTTATACTATTTCGACTTTTATTCAGATGCCTTTTATCTTATATAACTTTGTGGATGAACAAAAGTGGAAACATTAAAAACAAGCTCATTTGTCAAATGAAAATATTTTCATATGCGTTTGAAAATCATATCAAATATTAGTATTTTACATACTCGTAAGCGAACATGCGCATGCGTATTTATGTGAACATTAAGTGAAAAGGTAAAAATGAATATAGTATTAAACACATTTTATTTACACTAAATAAAAATACAGATGAATGGATGTTTAGTTATTCATATAATGATTTTAGACATTTTTAAGAATTAGATAAAGAATAATAAAATTTAGAGGAACATATGTGCGACGATATTTATAACTCTTATCTAACCTTGATCCAACTATCTGCAAACGCAGCCTTGTTTAACACTATCATTTAAACTAGAAAAGATAAATGCAAAATATCAAATACACTGGATCTAAACGGATAATATTTACTACATGCTGTAATTGTAAGTTTGTTTCTTTGTCATATCTACAGCATTTAGAATGTTAAACAAAATCATCTTTTATTTAGACCTTCACTTTTAATCAAGAAAACTTTGATAAAACTTAAAATGATTTTTGTGTTCCTTAATGACATAGATCAAGGAGTAAGCCACTACGTTTAAAATGTGTCTAAACTAAGTCCGAGATCTGAGATCCTTCACCAAGAAATCCTAACCTGTGCAGTTTTGACGTGTCTTATCCCGACTTGCCCCCTGCATCTCTCTATTATTGTCAATAATTTTTAAAATGACATTATGCTCATTTTTTTTTCATTGACAAAAGTTCAACTGAACTAAATACATATTTTTATAACATTGACAGTTAAGGGCGTTTTCAGGAGTTTTCATATAGTCATATACTAGGCAAAATTAAAACTGTTCTATATAATTTCTTTAAACTTGGCATGTTGTTAGAATATGATAACAGACACATTTTAAGCGAAAAAAATTGGGGTCACCGCTCTCCTTTTTGAGTTATCTGCCCCTGAATCAGAATTTTCTACTTATTTGAGGTCATTTAAAGGGCAGATAACTTATACATACGTGAATGAACTTCTGGATAATGTTTTTCTTTTTATTGTTGAATACACTACATAATTATATGCAATTTCTTATATCGTTTCTGTTATTTTTTAAATGAAAATAAAGGTACTTTAAATTCATAAAAATAGGCCAATTTTTAAGAAAAAATGCACAGGTTAAGAGAAGAAGTGGGAAAAACAACTATTCACTCTAAATTTGTTCTTAAAATTTGGCATATTGACTAAGAAGAAAAAAGCTTCTTGAAAATAAGAAGAAAAAAAATGTATTGTATTGTAAATTATCTGCCCTTGCATTTAACAAAAAATCCAATTCAACGGCAGATAACTCGAAAATGAGAATGGTGACCCTTAACTTTTTTCCGTTTAAAATGTTTTTGTTATCATATTCTAATAACAAGCTAAGAAAATGTGAAATCTATACCTTGGTCAACCCAGATGTTTAAAAATAGCACTGTGATAAACACAGGTGAAAATCAAGGACATTAGTACAACCAGGAGAAGGTCCCGCTACGATGAGCGCTTTTGAATGTGCTGGGCCTTGTCTCAAAAAGAACAAATAAACTAACATCACAAGAGATAAAGAAATTGTTTAATGAGTATGATATAATTGTATTTACAGAATCGTGGACACATTCTTTTTCAGAACTGCATGTATCTGGTTTTGAGCATTGTGTTTTAAATAGAACTGAGACTAAGAAAAGTAGTAAGCGATCATCAGGTGGCATTATTACATATGTTCGAAGTAAATTTGTCTCGAATGAAACACTTGTTTTTCAAAGTTACGACGATATTATATGTGTGAAAATTAAGGGCTCTCAGTTATCATTAACGCACGATTTGTTTGTATGTTTATGCTATGTAATACCAGATGATAGTAGCAGACAATCGATGATAGATTCAAATGTTTTTGACAGATTGTTAGGTTATATTGCAAGTCTTTATTCTACCTTAGTAAATGATTTTGAACTATTGATTTGTGGAGACATGAATGCACGCACGTCTGATAATCCAGATTATGTAACAGACGATAATTTTAAACACATGACTATGTTACCAGATGATTATGTGATTGATACCTCTGCTTTATTTAATTAATAGCCCTTATATAAAGTATGTGAGACAAACTGAAAAGTAAAAGTGTCAATTGAACATCCTATGCTAAGGTGTGCATATAGAAAAATATTTATCTGTGGTATTATTATTCAATAATCTACTGGATACACTACTGGAAATATCATTAAATTACTATGTGAAAATTCAATTATGTAAAATATTATATGTATTGGAGTGGTAGGCAAACCGTACTTACTTGTATTAGTTTTTTGTTTATAATTTGTTATTTATAGAAGTTGTTTTTGTAATGATAAAAAATATTTCTTTTATAATTGTAGGTTTCTCTTCGGGAGAAAATAAAAGAGGAAAAAGGATGAGACCACATACAGTGGGTTATTTAGTCGGTACAAGTGTTCTGATTTGTCTAGTTTTTTTAATACACGAATACAAGAACCAGACTCGACCATTGTCTGTTGAGCATAAACCTGGCGACACAAATGAAATCGTTTTACAAGGAATCTTTTCACAAGATCGTAAAAATGCCGAGCATTCTAAAAGTTTTATACCTATGACTATACCCATGGTTCGAAACAGCTCATTTGATTATAAGGCTGCCATGATGAAACTGAACAAAGAAAAAGTGAGCCAAGACGACCCACGGCTGATAAAGTTGATTAGAGATTATTACATCGAGCCACCTTCAAAGGCTCCATATAACCTTCTGAATCCAGAACGACTGGAGTTCTCAAATGGTCAGACCCCTTTTGTTGATAGCAGATTAAATTACATGGTTAGTACAATTCATATGTCTCCTTTTATATTTACTTAATTGATTTTCTTTTGTCGAACACTGTGGATATATGTTAAACGAAACGTAAGATTTAATTAAATAACATCATAAAATATTAAACTTCGAAATATCCTTGTGAAAATATTATCAGTTTAAACACAGTTAAAACAATTTAGTTGATATCACAAAAGACGGTAAGTATTGTCCGAATAATTAAGGTGAATAAGATCAATATGAAACAAATGTTCATCCTTATGAACACATGAGTCATGGTCATAAATCAAGGTAACACTCTGACACCAGAGGAAAACAGTTTTTATAGTTAAGCATGGAGTCATTATGGACCGAATGATTTACACCGTGAGGCACAGTCGTGTGTGCAAAATTAAGGTCCCATTAA
The DNA here is from genome assembly GCF_026571515.1 of Ruditapes philippinarum. Classification (NCBI taxonomy): domain Eukaryota; kingdom Metazoa; phylum Mollusca; class Bivalvia; order Venerida; family Veneridae; genus Ruditapes; species Ruditapes philippinarum. The sequence continues at coordinate 37,483 of NW_026852379.1, read as the reverse complement.
CCAAGGTCAGTGTCAAACCCAGAGATCAAAGGTCAAATGTGAGAATTAACCCTTACATTGCTGAACATCTTAAACGGACTTGTCCAACTGTCATATACATGTACATATATAAGTGTCTATAACCAATTCTGGACAGCTTTGCAGGCTGCTCGTCGCAAAAGCTAGCTGCTTTCGGTTCCAGTACGATAAGGGTTAAGAGACTGAGAAAACTGAGCTTTTGTTGCATCTGGATATTGAAATACATTTGTATATAGGGAAATGCCACTTGTTTTGTATTTTTGATATGAAAATATGAAACGTTTGAATGAACTGTTTCATCTTTAAAGCTAGTCAAATCCAATACAATTATTCAGGTTTTGTGTTCAGTTATAGAAAATTTGTAAATAATGTCACTGGAATCTTGATAAATCTTTTTTTATTGCAACTTCCAAGTAGGTAACTAATATTTCTTCAATGATTTTAGGAGGGTGGTTTTTACATTGAATGTGGGGCTTTGAATGGAGAGAAAGGATCAAACACACTCTTCTTTGAGAAAGTAAGGAAATGGAACGGTTTACTCGTAGAAGCAGATCCAGAAAATTATAAAGTTTTGAAAACAAAGAACAGAAAGGCGTTTACCATGAACGCTTGCTTGAATCCACAACCATATCCAGCATTGGTAAGTGAATGAATCTTGTTGAAGGTAATATTAAATAGAAATATAAAAGTTAATCAGGTTTCATATTGGTCATTGTTATAAGACCAAGGACATTCTCATTGGTGTGAAGCAGCATGCCAAGAGACAATAGGTTAAATAGCAAAATAAAATTGAAATTCTAACGATTTAGTTTAATATGTGATTTACATTATCATAATGACCGGTATTTAACTGATGATTCTATTGTAATCGTAACATCCTTTACAGTCTAAACCTTCATGTAACATAAACCTACTTGCAATGGTCACTTTTAAGTCTAATATAGATTCAGTCACAGGGTCCCTCTTTACAACTACGATCAGTGATCAGTATGCTACAGAGTGTTCTCCTGCAGTAAGTAATCGTTATAGTATATGAAACGCATTAGTTTCGAGGATATAACAGTCGGAATGTCTTTAGACAAGAACCTTCTCGGCCTAACATCCCTTGATGTCGCCCAAGCCAGTATTCCCCCCTTTACGAACGAGTTCCAAATATAATAACTGTTTTATTGCTATTCAGACGATTGTAGACTGATACCTTGTGGAGAAAATTATATAGATTCAAGATTAAAGGGCTTTTCAAGTGGAAATAATACATTCAGCGGATGTACCTTTTGATTTTAGCAGTTGTATACATAACTATAAATTTTATTTCATTGATAATATGTGTTTACATTATTCGGGATATGCGTTACTGATGCCCCATTGGAGCCTCTGTGAAAAAACTTACCGATATATAGCAGGTGTAAAAGAACTCAACTGTTATATATCAATTGAGATTTTTCTTATATGAATCAATTAAAAACTGCACTTCTATATATCAATACAGTTTTCAAAAGCTCATAAATGTGTATTGAGATTAATTTGGCTGATAAGTCGCATGATTTATTGCGGAATGACACGATTAAGTTTGCGAGTCGTCAATAAAATCGAAAGTATATACAAACATTCATATATATCAAATTTACACTTCAGAAACCAATTAAAGATTTCTTGCTTAGTTTCACATTATTTTTATTTACATTTTCCTCAATGGGTAGACAATGTTCACTTATCTCCGTATAGAAATAATGGACTTTGCCATTGTCTGCAGTTTACAGAGATTTAATATCTTTGAAGCAGGCTTAAATTAAATCATGCGTACACACGTTGCATCTTATAAATAGCTATGGTTAACCTAAAGGGGAACTGTTTCACATGGAAGGAAACGCATCAGTACAAAACGCATTGGATAATTCACAAACATCTGATTTGTTCAATCTATCCGTATGTTCACCTTTAGAAACTAGGAAATAATTTTGTTTTGAAGATATTTCATTGCATATATTTTAAGGTTTTGTATTTTTCTCTTTTGAAATGATTGATAGTGATGTGCGGCTTCAAAAAATTTAATTACCGCATTTTATGTAGTCAAGCTATGTCACACGTTTGTGTATGTGTGTGTGTGTTTGTGTTTTAAATTTCGCTTCAGTTAGATTTGGTAACGTGTTCCATGCCTTTAATGATTTATATACATGTATTCTATATGTAAAGCTCAAATTTGATTTTTATTGTTGGTCATTTGCTTATTAAAAATTAGATATAGTTGAATTTGGAAAAAATTAATGATGTCAAAGACAAAAGAAATAAAACGGTTACGAACTTGCTGGCTCTGTCTACATAAAAATAAGTTTCATGGTGTCAGATTCCTGCCACAATACGAAATTAACAGGGTACCCGTCATGTCAAGCTCCAAACGAGCTTTACAAGTACGACTTTTTGAAATTTTGTGTCGTTCTGCTCCTCCTTTATTTCAACAAGTGCGCAGATTTACCATTTTTTATTTGGTTATTCTAAGAGTCATTCGCAGGCATTTAAGGGTGTATTAAACCTCGCTTGTTCATAGCAGTTGAAGCTAAAGTTAAAATAAAAAACTATGCTGACTTATGGTGAAAGTCAAGAGGCAGAAAAGTGCTAACATTATAGATTAATACTTCGAGAGAGAGTCCTTCAAACGTTAGCCCAACTTTCACTTTCAAAAACAATGATGGTTATATTCACCTTTATTTTCAAAATATTTGCACATCAGTTTAACCATGAAAAGCAATGTGTTTTACAAACTTGGAAGTGTCTTTGAAAAAACAATATAGAGTTGTAGTTGTATTTGGAATGTATATATAACAGCATGTTCAATTATATCCCATGGATAGTAAAGGGAAAAATCATAGTAAAATTTGAGTAAGAAAACATTTGTAACAAGGGAACATATAAAAGAAAAACTGTAAAAAATCATTAAACAATTGTGATAAAAATGGGGGAAATCATAGAAATCATAGAAATAGTAATAGGATAGCAATAAGTGAGATTAAGTCATAATATAGCCATGATAACTATGAGGAAAATATATATTGCCACCATGGCAAGTTTTCAAGACAAGTGGTGTGATTTATCAACAATACAGTTTTAGTTCTTCAAAGGCAATTCATTGGAAACTCCAATCACAAATTGAGTCAGACATAACATTATTGATAGCCAATGATTTATAGTGATGCTTTCAAACCTGTCATACCACTCTTGAAACAACTTTTATCCTATTTTAAAATAATGTTTTATAATTATAATAATTATGATCGTAATCCATAAATGACCTTGACCTTCATGCTCAAATGTCATAATTCAGGAAATGACATTATAACGTACGTTGTATTTATAAACAGATTAAGTTGACATAATGGGATCACTGTTATACTCTAACTGTTAACAATCAACAATAATATATAATATATATTTGCTTTTCCAGATGACTTTCAACAAAGCTTTTAATAGAGGTCGAGTTGTCCACAACCAGGAAGCCAAGAATTGGATAAATAAGCAAAATATCGCCAAAGACGAGATTCAAATTCAGTGCTTTCCCCTTTTTTCCATACTCTTAGCCTTAGATCAGTTGACTGTGGATTTTTTTAGTCTAGATGTGGAAGGAGATGAATTAAATGTATTGAAGACGATTCCATGGGATAAGGTGAATATAAAGATGTTGACAGTAGAGTATGTTCATGATGTGGGCTCATCAGGCGGGTTGAAGAGCTATGTGGAGAAACAAGGCTATGACTCTATGTTACAGGTCTCAAGGTGGGACGGTGGAGTTAACGATATTATATTTAGAAAGAAAGGGCTGACTCATTAGGATATTTGTGAGAGATTTTGTTTCCTATTAGTGCCTTTAGGCATTATTATTGAATATTCAAAGGAGAGAAAAAAAGTTATTTTAAATTCAAATGGGAAAACAGGGATATTTGAAGGGAAAACATAAACTTGTTGAATACCATTAAAGGTTAAAATGTAAAATTGTACGAATATGTTAAGGAAATATACGGTTGTTGAATATTAAAAAGAAAAGATTGCTGAATACTCAAAGGAAAATACAAGGTTGCTGAATAATAAATTTGTCAGATTATTTAAAGGAAGTTTACAATTGTTGAATATTCAAATGGGCAAAATTAGTTTGTTGAATATTGAAAGAGAAAAAAATACTTTAAGATAATATAGTAAATGTAACTAGCCAATAGCGTATTCAGGAACTAAGATGATTATTGTTCATAATAATTATTTTCATTATAATGAATTATTGCTCGTTATAATGTTATATGAAAAATAACTACAGATGTAGAGATTTCGATATTTAAGTGAATATGTAATGTTCAACGTGTGTGAATGGGGGTGGAGTGGGTAAACGTGATTTTTCAGTAATTATGATATTCCAGTCTCGAATATCATTTCCAGTAATTATGATATTCCAGTATCGAATATCATTTCTCTTTATAAAAGCATTTCACGTCAAAGAATTATTGATATCCATCGTTTTATAGAAATCTCTAAATCCTACAATCCATACCCCAATAATAATGGCTGACCGAGTTAGGTTTGACGTGGAGACTGTAAAACAAAGCCCATATTTGTAGCTGCTGTAAAATATCACCCGATTATTTTTGTATCAAATGTAAAAAGTGGCCCATCTTAATAGCGACTGTAAAATATAAAGCATAGTTGCTGGGCTGTAAAATATAAACCACATTTGTGGGCCCAAATAATGTTATCTGAAACATTCAATAAACGTATGTCCAAAAAGTTACGTATGCAGCTGATCTGAAAAACATTTTAAGTTGAACTGTCACGATTGTCGTAAATCAGCACTATCAAGTGTTACCCTTTCAGATAAGATTCTTTTATTTACAACGTTATTGCCGATGTTTCACTGTTGAGGCAAAATCCTTTTTCATTTTGCGTTTCAGTCTTAAGTTGTTTATAAACCTTTATACAAGGGAGCGATATAGATTGTAGATTTTATTACAAAATATATGAGGGCAATATACCCGTGAGGAAACAGTACATAAACACATACACACACATGCGCATGCATGCATGCAGACAGCCAGACACACCCGTACAAAGAAAGTAAAAGCATGTACCCTAAATGAGAATACACTGGACACAAACAAACAAAATAAAAAAATGAAAGGGGATCAGAGGTTTTGAAGCCTGCAAGTCTGCTTGTCATATTATCTATTTCAAAATTTTAAAAATATCCGATTAAGAAACATTGTTTACTTTGGAAAATTTCATGACTGCCAATCATCAGCATTTAAGAAAGTATTAGCATATATAACCACTTTTTTCTTTTGTATTGATTCGGATTAAATTTTCAAAACAAAGTTATAGCATTAAAATAAGTGACTTTGATAAGCAACTTGCTTTTGCACGTGGATGTTTATTTCCTAATGAAGCTTTTAACAAAAAATAGCATGTGTTTAACATTAAGAACATGAGAAAGTAAAATAATCATGTTCTGACGTTTGACTAAACATCTCATCCAGAGTTAAAAATGTAATGGAAAACAGGCTTTTCACAGAAATGACGAATACTCGTACATGTTGATTTATCATTATTATTGATTGCATTTATGGTGTGGCAACAGAATGTTTTGTTATCTGACATTCCAATGTCATATTTACATTGAGTCATGGGTTCTATACATTATCCTTGTTATTAACCAGATTTTCAACGAAAACCAGGTTATTGTAATGCCGAAGTCGGTGGGCAGGACGGCGGGCGGCCGGGTATCAACTTTTGATTGTCGCTCAATAACTTGAGTTTGCTTTGGTTTATTGACTCTCAACTTTGTGTGTGGACAGCTTATATCAAGTGGGAGCTTTTCATTGCGACTCAGGTGTCTGTGATTGAGATCAAGTTCACTGTTGCTGAAAATAGAATTCAGGTTCCGCTCAATAACTTGAGTTTGCTTATGCCTATTGACACCAACCTTGGTATATTGGGAGTGCTTCCCATGTGTCTCTTATCATGGTCAATGTCACTTTTGCTAAAATATTCGATTTCTACTCAATAAGTTGACTTTGCTTAGGCTTAATGACACCAACCTTGATGTATTGGTAGCTTATATCAAAAAGGCAGCTTGGGATTGCCACCCAGGTGTCTGTGATCAAGGTCAAGGGCACTGTTGATTAAAATAGAAATTCATTTTCCGCTCAATAACTTAAGTTTACTTAGGAACATTTAAACCAACCTTTGTGTATGTGAAGCTTATATCATGAGGCTGCTTGGGATTGCTACCCAGGTCCCTGTTATTAAGATCAATGTCACTGTTGCTAAAAATAGAAATTCAGTTTCCGCTCAATATATAGGTATAGGCCTATTAACACTAACCTTGGTGAATGGGTAGCTTATATCATAAAGCAGCTAGGTTTTGCTACCAAGGTGTTTTAAAATACTGATTTTGGTACAAAAACAGCATCAATTTTTCTTCACTGCCATATTTAATTTCTATTTCCTGTCACATCAATACTTGATGGTTATAAACCTGGTTTTCGTCACATCGCGGCGCCTTTTGTTTGAACATTTAAAAAAATCTGCATTAATCACAACAAAATTACAAGAGGATTGCAGGCTCGGTTTGATTGAGACTTACCATGGCTTGGAATAAAAACTGCGTCGTATTCCACAAAATGTAAACAAACGCCGCCATCTTGGAAAGAAAAATGTATGTTTTTGTTTATAATTGTTTTTGTTGGAAATGATTGAAAAAACAGATATATATATATTAACACGCTACACTATTTTCCGCTTCGTTCGTTTTATGTTGTTTGCACAACTATTTTCTAAAGCAAAAGTTATAGCGAACTTGCAACTCGGAGTGGAGCAGAATTTTTATGAAAATGTTTGGATACGATGCATTTCATATTACTTTATCTATCGTTTTTCCTTCAAATCAATTATATACTCGTTTTCAGAGTTCACCATTAACTTCAAAATATAAATTTGCATCATTTACTAAACTTTCATTAAAAACAGTTGTTTATTTTCCAAGAACATAATGATTTTTACGAAATAATACGACGCAGTTGGAAATCAAATATGATACGACGCAGTTGTATTTTCATTGCAGGCTGCATATGGGTTATGTGCTAAATATACTTATAACTTCCAACAACATTTCTTGTTTACAACTTAAATCAAAAGCAGAGGTCACTCATTGGTTCCATAAAAATGGTAATGTAACACAATTCTATTAAGATTGCATTTTTCGGTCGCATTTTAGTAAATATCATAAACATCTACAAATTCCGAAAAGCTGTATCAAATGCAATATATACATTGAAACAAGTGATCGCACACTCATATGACATCCTGATCCAGTGTTTACTCAGCATGCTTCTAAAATTGTTCCCGTGAGTTCGAAATGGGAGTGATCACTATTTTTGATACAAAACTCAATATTCCAGTGTAACCTCTCCTGGACCCTGTATTAATCAGGAATGACTTTAAAAAAAAGAGAAAGAATATCAAATTTTGAAAAGGTCTCTTGCTATCGGAAGAGAGCTATGTGAGAATCACATGCCTATCTTTGTTACTTGTAATTAGCAATAATTTCCGTCAATTCCGTTATTACTTATGTCTTTTACGTGCCGATTTTATTGTATTCATTTTCTTAATACTCGTTTAGAACAGGTGAGCTTTATTATTTGAATCTGAACATAAAATTTTTAAAGTTACATTATAAATGGTTAAGCTACAATATATATTTTCAAGTAGGTTATGCGTTCCGTTTAGTCATTTTATGTTCAAAGCCGCATAATTTTACCGCTGACTTTGTCGTATTGCATTTCTTTATCGCCGATGAGGAAAGGTCTACTAAAATGTTTATTCTATTTTTGCACTTAAGTATCATTCTTCTCCATTAAAAAACTTTAAATTTTCAAAATCGAGTTACAAATGATACAACTACAAATTATTTTGTCAAGAAGATGTCCGTTTTGCAAAGGTTTTTTACGCTGTGCACCGATACATTTTATACAGATATAGGCAGACGTGATCTTTCAAAAGTATTGAAACATTTTGCAAAATATTGAACAGAAAATTTAGGTCAAATTATTGCATTGAATTTTTATAACAGACTAGAGACATGGCATTAACATACCTTCATACTAAAGTGTGATTTTTATTTGATAATGCATTGCATGAAAACTTAAACAAAAGATTTCAGAAAATGACTTCACAGATGATTACCCCCTGTTAACATTGAAAATTTCACTGCTAGTCATACCGAAATAAAAAAAAATAAATGTTATTCTCTTAAAATTAATTCAAATATTTATAATCTTAAAACTTCACGCCAGCAGTTAATAAAAAGCTGCTTATTTGTACAGCTGACGTTAACAATTTTTGTTGAAAAAAATTTAGACATGTGTGTCCGACCGAGGCAGAGCTGTTAATGTTTACTGAATTCAAATCACTTGAACTGAACTGCTATAAATTCGAAAACTACCAGGGACTTTTTATTATTTCGTGTGGAAAACCTATCAAGCTAGAATCAAAATGTCGATGGTTCTTTGCAGGTGCAACATTTTACCTGAGATCCTCGCCACTAGTAAAGCTAATGTGTAGAGTGAAAGTTTGAAAACAAACCACGAAAAACAGTCATTACCCAGAACATGTAGAACCACAATTAACTTAGAGCGTAGCTAGCCAAAATGAATTCAAGCTAATAAATTTCTACATTTTTTTGCGAAAATAAAATAGGGATAATATTGAACATACAGGAAAGTATAAGAAAAGATATTATGATCAATTAGGTAACATGTTCATGTTTAACTGAAAATTATCGTCCGCAATGTAAACTTTCAAATTAAATGTTATATTGGACATGACACAATGTATTCTAAATAATCAAAAGCAACAAAACATTGCTATACATATAATACTTCGAAATTTATGGTGAACTCTGAAAAAAATATATAATTCATTTGAAGGAAAAAACTATGGATAAAGCAATATGAACTACGTCGGATCCACACATTTTCATAAAAATTCTGCCTCGCGTCGGGTTGCAATTTCGCTATAACTTTTGTCTTACAAAATAGTTTTTTTCAAGCAACATAAACCGACCGAAGCGGAAAATAGCGTGTTAATACATACATGTATATCTGGTTTTCAGTCATTTCCAACAAAAACAGTTATAAACAATAACATACGTTTTTCGTTCCAAGATGGCGGCGTTTGTTAACATTTTGTAGGATACGACGCAGTTTTGATTCCCAGCCATGTGTACATGATAAGAATGATAGACAGTGACAAGTTTGCTTCTTTTGCATGATAAGACATAACATTGAAAAAGGATAGTGAATATACATGCATTCTTCTGAAATATTAAATATTCAAAATGTTAAAAAACTCAATTTTACTAAAAGAGATGAAAATAATAACTGACACAATATATATTGATATTGTTTATAATTTAAAAACAATGCAGCGTATGGGCTTACACTAATTAACAATCACATATCAACAAGTTGGTGTACCATGGTCTTTAATTAGTTGTCGCTGTTTTGCACACCCCATTAATATATTTCATTAGTGTTTATGGTTTAAATCGTAACAATATGTGACAGGGTACTTTGAGAGCAGTGTTTGCTAGACGCCCTTTGATTGATTTTATGAGCCATTTGAAAGTACTTTTACTCGATCGTGGAGATATTTAAGTAGTTAGCCTAAGATAATGAAAAATATCTTATAAAAACACCTGAATGACAAATTGCAGTGTTTTTTATATTTTATTTTGTTGTAATTTTCGATTCATGTATTAACGATTTCATCGTTCATAACGTTGAAATCTTGAATTCATACATACAGTTTAAATCGTGAATTCGTGAAGTAGGAATGAAATTGAAATCGTGAATTCATGAAGTTGATACCCTAAATGTGAAATCGTGCATTAATGAAGTTGAAATTCCTTTAGAGAATTCTAAATTTTACCGTTTCATATTAAATTTTAAATACTGCTTAAGCAGGTATTGGGGGCGTGGACGGTAACTTGCACTTTCAATTACCCTGCATGAACAGGCTCATTCAAACCAAGCTTGCAACTTTTTCAATTTGTCGTTATGTATGTTCTTTAGATATTCCTTTATTTCTTGAATGTAGATTTTTATGGTGATAATGTTTATTTCATCACGTTTGTGTCCAATTGTGAGAAGAATATGTTTTTACCAGCTTTCTTTAACGTTTACGAGGCGGCACTGGGTTTCACCTTTGATTTAGGACTCGAACTCTTTTGATAGACCACAGCTGTTTACTGAAAAGACCTATCAATAAAGGCTATGGATGCTGCCCGAGACTGCTATAAAGTAAATTCGGAATATGTCAGAAAATATACAACATTTTTTTTAAAGTATCATTGACATTGACAACTGGAACATAAGTTTGACAGATAAGGAATGCTTCTGTCAGAAGTGACACAAATCCTCACTAAATACAGGCTATTTAAATAAAAGTGAACGGATCTTTTTTAGCACCAGTGGCCTTTACCACGGTGTCCCAATTTCCACACAAGGATAGATGACCAAGGTAAAGCACTAGCGTATATAAAAGACATCGGTAAATCTTTTTTTATGATTAAAGGATTGATTCCATTGCCCTAAAACTCCAGTTCAATATAGATGACCTCCCGAAGTATATTATGAGTGAATTGAAAATGAAAATGTTTTTCATAACTACACAGTAGTCCTGAAGCCTATTGGTCATTTTCACTGTACCTGCCTTTTGGAAAAATGAATTTTTTATGATTTTGAATGGGTACCGTTTATAGATTGAAAGACATAATTGTTGACAGACACGTTGAGCATTTGTGATGCGTGAAAGATGACCTCCAAGACAGTAGATAAAGATTTCCTAAGCATAACAATAAAGAATCTAAAATATGTACTTTGCGACAGTATAACTAACACGTGGGGCGTCCGTGGCCAAGTGGTTTAGGTCGTTGACATCAAACCACTTGCCCCTCAACGCTGTGGGTTCGAATCCCGACGGGGATTCTTTCATGTGAGGAAGCCACCCAGCTAGCTTACTTCTACTCAGGTGCCTGTTCGTGCCTGAAATAATGCAGGGAAGGGCACCTGAGGTCTTCCTCCACCAGAAAAGCTGCAACGTCGCCAAATGACCGTGTGACGTACAAATCAAATCACTAACACGTTACCTTTGAAAATAAAATGGATACAATCCGATAAGGTATAAACTATTTTTATAAACTTCACTGATTTGAAAATAAGGACAAAACATTAAATTGTTTTAAATCAGTGAAGTTTATATGTACTTTACGTACATATTTGTGTACTTTACCATATATGAATTTAGACATTCATAGCATTAAAAACGGTATTGACATATGGTTAATACATTCATAGCGTAAAACAACGGGAACAAAATGCATAACATTTAGGCTTCCTTGAATGTATTTACCTAACCATTTTAAACAAAAGACGAACACAATGCGGAGTAAAATACAAGACTGTGCCACTAAAAAGAACACATGCTGTTTTACTAAAAATAGTTATAATGCGTTTTGAACTTTTACTTGAGAAAAGTAAGAAAACATTATCGTTATTAGCATTGACGATATGAGAATTGTTCTATTCTTTCGTGAAAAGAACTTGGACATTCCGTCAAACGCCCACCTACAACCAAATGCAGCGATGACCACTAGTAATCGTTTGTCATTGCTAAACTGAAACTCTTTGGTCATCGATATATTACACTGCTTTATTAAGCCGGTGCTAGGGGGCGTGAGGGATATTGCACGTATTCATTATCCCTCAAGTACAGACTCAATCAAACCGAGTCTGCATTTCTCTTGTAATTTTGTTGAACAACTGATTAATGCTTTCGAAGGATCAATTTGTTTCCAGATTTTTATCAGACGCAAAATATAACAACGACTGCCAATATCTCAACCAAGGCGCCTGAGTTTTGTCATCTCCAAAACCCTTAGAAACATGATTGGGGGCAGACTACATTTTTTCAATACCTTTTCACTCAAACAAATTTGGATCTTCATCTGGAGGATATGCAATTCTCTGAATAATTCTGCTGTACACAACTTTAGTACAATGAAAATTGATTTCCCAAATCACCAGTGTCTGCATTAACACTTAACCTGGCGAACCTTATCCTTTCATACCAATAAAGAACCGTATTGAAGTCAGAAGAGATATCTACAAATTGTGGCAGGGTAGCCGTTCACAGTGCATTAAAATCAGTTCCTGTTCAAAAGAAGCCGGCAGTTGTGTCAAATAAAATAGAGAAAAACAGAATCCCTAAAGAAAGCCCAACACGGCAGAAATTGTAAAATGTTGCAGGCCCGGTTTGATTGAGCCTGTTGATGGACGGTACTGGAAAGTGCAAGTTACTGTCCACGCCCCCTAGCACCTAGCAGAATTCAACATTTAAACACAAAAATGGTAAAATTTTGAATTTAGAAACATCCGCAGATGTGTTCATACGACGGTTATTATGGAACCTTCAATGCGACACAGTAGTGGCATTCCATGAAAAGCGGCGTATGGTCCCCAATTTAAAGAATGCGTGTGCCTTATTTTATACGAGAAAACAATGGGCGGAACTAAATAAAATGGAATTTTGAAAGGGGATCTGAGGTAATGAAGCCTGCATATCACAGACAAAAAAAAAGACAAATTTAAAAAGCAAGCAACTTATCCTAAGGGTGATTATACAGTATTCAAGTAGGAATACTGGAACCACCCAAGTTGAAAGAGGCCAAATAAAAGAAACTAAAAAAAAACGTTTAGATGTAAACACAGCATAAATGTCGTGCTGAACGATCTTCAATGATCGAAAATATAACATCATTGATTAAATGTACGGGGAGACTTTTAACAGCCGCCACACGGCACCAATAACACGGATGTGACAATGAAATAGAGAAAAACAGAATCCCTAAAGAAAGCCCAACACGGCACAAATTGTAAAATATTGCAGGCCCGGTTTGATTGAACCTGTTGATGGACGGTACTGGAAAGTGCAAGTTACCGTCCACGCCTCCTAGCACCGGCTTAAGCGACTTAATTCAACATTTAAACACAAAAATGGTGAAATTTTGAACTTAAAAAAATGGGCGGAACTAAATAAAATGGAATTTTGAAAGGGGATCTGAGGTTATGAAGCTTGCATATCACAGACAAGACGTCAAAAGACAAATTTAAAAAGAACCTTGTTATATACATGCATATAGAAAATTAGGTAATATGTCTTAATTGGCCTTAACTGTTCCAGTAATGTCGAAAACGGCCCTCTCCTGAACAGGTGTCTCTATAATAATTGAACAACAAATACCTTGGATAGCCATAATCATGAGCAACAGCAAAGCACCATTGTCATCCGGTATTATTGCAATGTCTTTTTGGTTACTTTTGCGATGTAAAAACTCTGCCGAGCAAGGAGAGTATCTGCCTATTCTCAAACCATGTCCATGAATTTTAGCATTTTGTTTCATATTGATAGGCATTTCATTTTTTATCTTTGATAAACGTTTTACTCAAAGCATTTTAAGGCACATTAAGTCCCCAAAACGATTTTAATTTCATTCTTTTTTTGAAAACCTTTTGATGTTTTATTACGATTTCTAGACACTTACTTACTGGCGTTTATTATAGCTTCTTTTGCATTTACAGTTACACAATAATACAGTATATACATATTTTGCTTGGAAGTCAAACCACCACTTTGTTTACGATTTGCTGATTTTAAGTCACATCAACATTGATGAAAAATTCTAAATCAATAACATAAACATTCTTTAACACATGTTTGTTGAAAAGACGAAAAGAAATGTATTTAATTCTGAAGATATGACGTTAAAATGGGAATGACACTCAAATAAATACGGTGAGTTATAACATGCTATATGAAAATCATCAATAGAATAACCTTCATCATACACTTTTAGAAAATGTCGGACAGCCTGTAACTAAGGTTATATTGAATACATTCCTCCCCTCGTTCTCATGGATAACGAATACTTGTTTAAAGATGTGGTGTAACTACTTGAATATTCTAGAATTGCTTATTTAATTTCTTTAAGCAAGGAATCATTGATGATTTTGTTTAAAGCCAATATTATCATCGTTGTTTAGTTTTAATTTTTGAAACTAATTTTTCCAGTTCTAATTATCAAGTATTTTGAAATAAATTGTCTAAAATAGAGGCTATAATTATATAAATCGTGAAAACAGGTTATAGTATTCAAGGAGGCACATTATGCCCCAGAAATAAATAAATTATTCCTTCTAAGGAAAGGGCAAACAATGATTTTATAACATTTAAAGAAGTTATCATATTTACAAATAATTATCAATTAAGAACGTCTTTTAAAGATAATTCACTGTTTTTGGTTATTTTGACAGTTTAAATGATAGCATTGAACAGAGAGGACACCTGCTTCAGATTGTACAATATTGAGCTTGCTTGGAAAAATTGAAAATACTTTTTTTGTGATCATTATTCATTTTATCATTGACAAAACATTCATTCTTATCTTAAAAGCTAAGGAGAACGATGATTAAATAGAATAATCAAATTCTTTTAAACATTATCAAAGCAAGAATAATCACGTAACAAGAATAGGTAGCAGCTGAATTACATAATCAATAAATAATAAATAAAATAGCAACTTTTGGAGGTAATTCATGTAAAGTCGAAAGCAGCTTATATATCCAGGAAGTGACCAGATAAGATCAGACACACTAGCCTTATGTGTGTGCACATACTTGTCAGTCCAGCGCAGCGTTCAGGGTATATTACAGTCAATATAGGTAAAGAGTTGTGTAACTACAAATCCAAAGATCTCGAATTCGAACCTCTGCATCTCCAACGTAAATAACCAACAAGTGATTAGGATGAAACATTATTTTTCGAAGTTTCGTGACACAAAACTTCCCACCTTACAAATGTGCGGAACCGGATGGTATTTTCAGTTAATGGATCTGTAACAATAAGCTCCGAGAGATAAAATCAGTAACCGTCTTCTGGTGACTTTAATTAGAAAATTTCCCCGTTTTTAAGCTTAAAACATTACTCCCTTAAGTATTTGTATTATATATTATTTTAACAACGATGTTGAATATTGGAATCATCTGATTCATAAGGAAATAATACACTAATCATTTGTACACCTGTCCCTACCCCCATCGCAGTGGCAACAAAAAAGGAAAAGAAAAGCTTTTTACATTAATGTTTGTTTTCTGTCCCAGCACTGTTCAAGAATAGCGGAATGTATGTCAGACTTGCAATATAAGACATTTTGTTATCTGACAGGACCAAACTTTCGACAGAAGTTTACAAGAGTCAACGTCCTCACCAAATAACGGTCACGGGTTGTATCATTCAATCTAACGTTTAAACATCTTCACAGTGGCAATTGCATTTATCAATAATAAAACATGTAACATGTTTCTCAATACGATTTTATTGAGATTTCTTTGCAAGGTAAATATTGAAATAATCTATATTCTATAAAGTACACAACACAGTACACTACTGGTAGAAACAAAAATGGTTTTCAGTTTGACAATTAGGCCATCCTTAAAAAAATGTTTGTTTGCAGTAACGCGACCGACTCACAAAATTTGCCCCTACTCAAAAGTTTTTTTCATGGTCTGGATAAAAAAAAAATTTTTTTGAATCAGAAAATTATGCCTTGTGCTTTGTTTTTGTTCTTTTATAGGTTAATAGAAGAAATAAAATGTAGGTATTATTTAATAAGAATTCATTTATCAATTTATTAATTGTTACCAGATTATCAAAGCATATATTGTCCAGCATTTTGAAATTCCATGTTTATTTGGGAGTACAGTTCAAAAAAAAAAAAAAAAAAATCGACCTACCTACCCACCTTGAAAATTCTGGGTCGGGTTACTGCAAACAAACATTTTTTTAAGGATGGCCTTATTTTAAAAATACCATGGTAATTTATCAGATTTCCACGTTATTACATCTGAAAATGTCAAAATACCTTTTGACTTATATGTGTAAAGTGTAATTCAAAATTATTTTGATTAGTTTAATTCTACAGAGAAAAAAGGCATTTTGTTCAATTGTCATTAAAAACAGGCAAAAGAAAATGCTGTTTTTAAGCGCATTGATTTGTCTATATCTGGTTGAAGAAAATACAAATACAGGCAATTCGTATTTTTGCTTAACTCATCCTCATTTATGTACACATCCTTTCTCTTTCATCCATTTTTTATAAAATTTTATGATACTTTTTATCCTTCCTTTTGGTTCGATCAGGAGAGTGGAGCCCATGGCAGAATACAAATATCTGAAAAGAAAAAAAACCGTGCAAGTCTGAACACAACACTGGCTTTTTAATACCCCCTTAACATTAATAAAACCAAACCACACACAGACAATTCACCTTTACTGCCAAGTTTTTACAAAGTGATAATTAATTTTGATAAAGGCTATAAAAATGATGCGAGATGCAATATATATATGCATATGTTAGATAAAGAGGGGAAGGCTTTCAAGACATGTTGAAAATAACCTAAAATCATTTTACATGTACAGAGCCATTGTTTACACCAGGCAAATTATTTTATTACCTCTTTAAATGTTTTCTAGAAGATGATATGTGCAAATATGTAAGCTTTTGGATGATTACACACGACGATATAAATAAGGTTTCAATTTTTTCCCTTTAAACGTATGGACCCGTGGGGCGTGACAAAAGTTGACCCAAGGGCATGAATTATATCACTTTTGTAAACAGACATGAGGGCGAGGCAGGGACACTCAAAACTCAATATATTAACAAGAATGATATAAAATATCGAGGCAGAATGACATCCTCCGTTTGTATTAATTTTATATTCTTTAGAATGTGAGAAGTAGGAGTCAGACACTGTTTGGAATAACATTTTTCTAATAATTGAATTTCAACATAAGTGTCATTTCCATTGGCATCTTGTGTTCGAAATCCGTCTTTGCCGATAATGAGTTACTGTTTGTCTTTTTGTTACTTGGGAAAACACAACTTGATTCCCAGAAAAACGCCAGGATGTCACCTTGCACATGGTTCCTGACCCCTGTTATATATTATGTCAGACATAAAGCACAGAATGAAAAATATGAAATGATAAAACTTTTTTTTTTGCAGTGAATTTCTTTTTTTTTAGCCATCATTTGTTTCATTTCCTTCCGGTTAATATTTCATGTGCAATATTATTAACTTATCAAAAGAACATGATGGACTTTGAAATGAAATTATTCTTTGCTTTGATTTGAGTGCTAACATAAACATTATTGACTATAGAAGTGATGACAATAAATTTAATTCTTACTTGGTGAAAGTTTTAGTGTTTGGCAGCAGGATTTAAATGACAACTTATTTAATAATATAGTAAACTCTATTTATGACAGCGCGCGAAAAATAT
The DNA here is from genome assembly GCF_026571515.1 of Ruditapes philippinarum. Lineage (NCBI taxonomy): Eukaryota > Metazoa > Mollusca > Bivalvia > Venerida > Veneridae > Ruditapes > Ruditapes philippinarum. Next base: position 20,030 of record NW_026852379.1, on the reverse strand, counting down.
TACTACAGTATTGTGAGCATACTTCTTAATAGCATACCTTTAACTGTTATCATGACAATGATTACAGGAAATACTTTCATGTGGACCGACGGCATTCAAATTGATAAAGATATTTGTGTAACGCTACTTTGAAATATTCAAAAGGGACAAACAAAACTTCGGTGCCATTTCACAAATGCCCAAAATTGTCGCGTCAGATGAAAATGCGGCGCACCGAAAGTCATTGACTACTTTGTACAGTTAAAAAAATGATTTCCACTCAAACTTTAACACATCAACTTCAAGCTACCGACAAGTACACGTCTGTCTCAAGATTTGTCGAAAGATTTTCCGATGAATGGACGGAAGAGCAACGGGGATATTCCGAAAGACCCAAAGACGTTGACTATCCGCTGATCTAGTCTGTGACTGACGTCATTAATGAAGATCGGCGACTGATTATCCGTGTAGTTGCTATAATAAGTGGATGAAGTGAATCAACCGTTTACGAATGAAAACTACACGTTACATAACATGTCAAGAATCTGTGCTAGATGGGTACCGCGTTTGCTAAGCGGTGATGTAAAGGACAGACTTAAACGACTGTCAACCGAATTTGTTCGAAGGCATTGAGTCGATCAGCAGTTTCTGAACAAAATTGTAACTGCCAATGAATCTATCTCCACTAATATGACCTGAACGTTACGGACAATCAAGTGTGTGGAAAAAGCTGCTTCTCCACCACAAAAAAAGAAGCAAAAGTGACAAAATCTAAAGGAAATCATGAGTTTATCAAGTTCATTAATAGATAGGAGACGGATACTTCTCTGTCATGCAGTCCCACTTGTTCAGACGGTGTATTCTGCATAGTACTCTAAGGTAGATCTAATGTTACATCTTAATGATAATAATAATAATAATAATAATAATAATAATAATAATAATAATAATTATATTTGTCAGACATTATCAGAATAATATCCTCAGTCATAATCATATTCTTAATATTGATTCATTTAACTAAGATCATTTGGTCATAATCACATTCTTAATATTAATTTATTTAACTTAAATCGATTATCTTTAATTTGTATATTGTCAGGTGACGTGATCTCCAATATGCAATAAGAAAGACGCACCAAGCATAAATTCTTCTTCCAGTACTGTACATAACCCGCCCTGGGACATTAACGTACAGGGTGTATGTTCAAAGTGTTGTGCGGCAAATAAGTGCAAGTTTAAAAGAAGAACAGGTTAAAAATAGAATAAACTCCGGCATATAAGGGACAAATGACTAGTCCTCTTTTGTAGAACTCAAAGTTTACTGCTGTGGCAAGGTGCTCTGGAAGCTGGTTCCACAGGCGGAAAGCCGAAGGTACAAAGGAGAACTTCATGGTGTCGGTTCTGCAGAATGGAATCTGAGTCCCGTCCCTAACCGTGGCCACCAAGTGTCAGGGGAGGAAGTACTGTACAGCTGGGATGGCTATGAGGTTGTGTGTGATCCTGTATGCCATCACTAGCTTTGCATTGGACTGGCGATGCTGTAGTGTTGGCCAGCCAAGGTCTGCCATCATTGCAGTAGTGCTGCTGGTAGTGTTGCTATCACCTTTTACAAATCGGGAAGCTCGCCTTTAAACAGGTTCTAGATAGTTGATGTAGGTGGCTGTGTGTGGCTCTCAAACTATGCCTGCGTACTCCAGGATTGGTCTAACAAGGTGCCTTGTAGGCCCGGGCCTTGATGTCTTGGGCAGCCTGAGAATTTTCTTTTAAGGAATGAAAGAGAGTTGTTGGCCTTTTTAATTGTAGATTCTGTGTGTATATACCATGATAGATTATTTTCAATGTCGACACCAAGGTTTGTTACACTTTTGACTGATCATAGAGTTGATTAGTGGTCTTGTAGGCATAAATGATGAGGTTTCTTTTCTTGTTGATCTGTATTACTTTACATTTGCTTGGATTGAAGGTCATCATCTACTTGCGTTTCAATTCCTGAAGTCGATCAAGGTCTTCTTGAAGAGCTAGTGCGTCGTCTTCTGATTTGATTTTTCTGTAGATAAGGTTGTCGTCAGCAAAAGACGGCTGTTGGAAGTCAAGCACATTAGTAGGTCGTTGATATAAAGGGGGAACATCAGAGGACTTATAACTGAGCCCTGGGGTACCCAAAATGTGACTGGGGAGGATGCTGACGAGTGGCCTTCAACGACGACCTGTTGGCTGCGGTCAGACAGGCAGCTCTGGATCCAGCTTCTGATGCCGTAGTGATCCAACTTGGAAAGAAGTCATTGGTGAGGCACTACGTCGAACGCCTTTCGGAAATCTATTAGTATAGCGTCTACTTGATCCCATTGATCCAAAGCTGATGACAGGTCTTGAAGAGTGAGAAGGAGCTGACTTTCAGTTGAGCGTTGTTTTCTAAATCCATGATGTTGATTTGACAGGATGTTGGGGTGGTCAAGGTGTTTCATTATTTGGCTATGTTGGATGTGTTCTAGAAGTTTGCTGCATACTGATGTGAGGGAGATGGGCCTGTAGTTGGCGGAATTGCTGCGAAGATAAGAGATACATTTGCATATTTTAATATTTGTTACTTCAATGATAAATATCCTAAACTATAATTATAGCGCTTAATTGTATCTTTGACCTTGTAATGAACGTTGTTGTTTGTACAATTTTATGTTAGCATTTTGAAAATAATGCTTAAAGTTCTTGTTCAAAAATATTCTAGAACATGGTGTTCAAAACATGTATATTTATATGCTTATAACTAGGACTTTGCAATTGGATATTCATGCATAATATATTCGTTGATGTTCAGACAAAATTATATATACCAGTGACGTCTTGGATAACAATAATAAAACGTATTGGGAGAGAATACACAATTGGAAATCATACATGGAACCGTTTAGTTCTATCTAAAAAAAGATAATACTTGTTCTGCTGATGGTAAACCGTGACTTAATACCTTAATTCTATAAAGCCTTAATTAGATTTGACTCAGGAAAATGTTTCTATAGTAGATGTTAAAAAAAAAACTTCTTTGACAGGAGCATGGTGACAAACATGTCAATTATTGCATTATAATTGGTACGTGGATGCATAGAAAAATCATTGATCTTCGAGTTACATGGGCATTATTAATACATTACAAAGTAATGTTAATATTTTTGTACCGATATGATATGTAATGCCTTCCGCATATAATGTCTTGGTTTTTGCAGTATTGTATTCTGGTTTATAACTAGTGAAGAAGGCATTAAAACCGCAGGCTAAGAAAACAAACCAATCAATATATTGCTGAACGTCCGTTGTTTTAGTGTATAGTCTTAAGAGAAGAATGTTCAGGTAAACTTGATAAGTTGTTTTGAAGAAATACATTCGGTTTACTTGCCAGATAATCGAGCTAAAGATGTATTTTCAAAATATCTTATGGAACTAATATTATAACATAATCTTCATCCTTGTATTACATACTTTTTGCGATCCTTTGAATTCAAAATTGATTAACTAAGACACTAAGACACATTTTTAAATGTAGACATTGTCAACATGGCCAGGTTACATTATTCAGCAAGCAAACTCTGCTTTATGGTTGGCATACATATACCATCATGTTTGTTTAATTTCCATTAAACAGTAACTTAGACTAGTCATGTTTTCCTAAACAACATTACAAGAAAATTATGATATTTTATTTTCAAAGAATATTTTTTATTTACAATTAAAACGAAAAACAAATTATAACACCACATTAAAATTATGGATTGTCTCAATAATGAGACCTGTAACCTGATATTTTCATGTAAACACCATTATTTAAGTGACAAATAGGAGACGTATGTACAAAAACCGTTTCTATACAAACAAAAGTGCTGTTATGAATAATATAATTGTTATGATATTATATCAATGTTAATATATTCTGCAATATAAAGTGCTATACACGAAATAAGTAAGGTAACTCATAAATGCTTTATATCACATTATAGAAACTCTACACTATCAAGATGTCTTAGAACTATCTACTTTAGTTGTCAAACCTCTAAAAACCCTGACAAAAATAGTAATAACTTTCATTTGATCATTCTGGCAAAAACAAAAGCAGATTTGCTCATTGGTTTCATTTGCGGTAATTGTAAAAAGTAATAGAAAAAAAATAATCCCCCTAAAAGTTCACTTTTAAGTGTGTATGTTAAGAAAACAAAGCAGACAAGATAATTATGAAAATAATTTAAAAACTTTTTATACAAACACGTCAAAAAGTTATAATATAACATTAACATGATCATTTTGTCTATCACAGAGGTTTATTTTTCCGTTAATTTACATAATTAAAATTCTATAACTTCCATGAGTTCTTCAATAGTGCAATTGAATTTAAACAAGATGGTAACGATGGCTTTCCATAAAAGTAAAATCAGCTTATTCAAACTAGAGTTTATCACTTTATGTTTGCACTCTTTATGTTGATTAGATATTGTCCTTTTAGAAACAATTTGAATACAGCCAGGATTGTCTTCGTTATGCTTTAAGAAACCTGGTTAAACTCGTCTACAAGAACCAATACATTTATATAGTCCTCTTAATATTCAATTCAATATTTCCACACAGGTGTGTTGGTTCTGTTACTTTACTGTGAAGTCAAATTGGAGTTGGATGAAAGTATACGCTGTTCCTCCATAAAAAAGTTTCTGTCAGATATCTCTATCCTCATCCTCTGTACTGGAATAAAAACGTTTCTATAACACTTATCTTTGCAACAAAAATATTAAGTGTACAGTCAAGTTAACAAAATGTATAACATCTAATAAGGACTTTATACGCTACAACTATCAGCCAATGAAAACTGAACCAAAGAACTCTTTGATTATGACAGAAATAATGTTAAGCCTAAAATTCACCAATGATTTCACCAGTATATTACAGATACTCTAGAAATGTACTATATTGTAAATGAAAGTTAAACTATGCAATTTTAAACAAAAATAACGGAGTGTTGACATAATGGTCCAGATGTCCGTCTCTCAACCAAAGCATAGTGCGTTAAAGCCCGTCAATGTTGAACACAGATTCTTTGAGAATAATTTCTTAATAAGTTGATTACCCTAGAATGAGTCCTATATTTGACAATTTATCAATCACCAGTGCCAAGAGGCACATGGAACCATTTGATAACAGAATCAAAGCAGTGTGCAAGGGTTGGATGTACACATGTCATTGCAATGAATTCGAAATTACAAATTACAAGGCTTTATTATAAAATAAACGTTTTTAATATACTTACAATTGTTTTCCGTAAAATTTACCACAGCAAATTTTACATCAAAATGGCGGGCGTACCTGTGTGTACATTCAGAATACTTCGCAACTGATCCATACATATACTAGGACTGTCATCAAACAGTAGGCAGAAAGCAGCGGGCTGTCCAGTTAGCATTAGGCAGTGAGCAGAAGGCTGTCGTTTATGGAATTCCGTAAATTTACATTATTAACAAGAAGTCGCCGAACCACGTTTGGAAAATAAATTTTGATTGACCGAAAAGTTATGAACAATATATGGCTAATTTGGGTGAAATGGAGTAATGTTATAGGTTGTTATTGTAGGAATTTCATTGACGCATTTTACAATCCGATTTTGATTCTTAGGTCGAAGTCTAAATTTGATTGCGATTTTTCGCCTTAGCTCGAATAATTTTGAGATCTAAAACACGTGGTCTGTGTATTGACATTTCTGCACTGTCTTCCATACAAAGTTTAAAATAGTTACAATGGTGTCTATTAAAGGCCAAACTCGACATCAATGTATAATTATATAAAAACAAAGAGGGGAATAGTACTGATATAATTTGTACATCATCTTATAAGAATAACAATGCTATTCAGTGATTATATAGTTATTCTAAACTCTATGAAGACATGCACAAAAAGAATATAGAGAGATAGGAAATATTATAACCCTGAACTAGCTTATAATGATTTACTTATACATTTTAATCATTGAGTAAGATACAGAGTGATCTGTTTAAAACATATATAAGTATTCATAGGTACAATCTTATATGGAGTCTTTGCCAACATTAAGGTTGTCTTTAAAAGCATGCATTTTTATTAAGGCATTAAATGTGTGAATACATATAATCCATGAAAAATTTATAATGCTATAAAGTTTAATTTAAATTATGGAAATAGACAGCCTGAATGTGATGAAGTCCTCTTGATAACAATAGAGGAGTTCATACTTAATTGAGCCACAGGCACAAGTATTACTATTTCATGTTTGTATTAAGCTTCCAAATGAGACCGACCCAAAGTCTTAAGCCCTTTCCGTTCATGAAATATATATCAGGAAACGAGCGGATTCGTGCTAAAAATTCTTGGTAGACAAAATTGCGGCACAACGATTGTGTACGTAAACATATACTAATACATGTTTGTCAGCTGAGTATGGGTCAAAATCACTTGAATTTAATTAATAATATTACTAAATTCATTAAATGAGACCACTCACAACCGTCAGTAGCATCTTATACACACGAGATTCGAGTTTCAAACATTTACGTTAAATAATGATAAAAGTTTTTTTTTATAATTGTCTGGCCAATTGTTTTCACAACGGCCCCGGAATTGAATACCTTGCTCGTAGGCTCGAATCTGGAGTTTCCGGCCTTCTCTTAACTTATAGTATATTTTTAAAGGGAGTCATTATTTACAATTTGTTTTTGGTTTTTGGCAGGTTTTTTTATCAAGCTGGTCATACTTTTTTCCCAGGTCCGATACTAGTGCCAGTGGATTGAGCCCCAAATAGCCTTTGCTCCATATTAGCTAAACAGGTGCTCAATATCAACATATGGTATGTTATAGATTGTACACTATATAAGAGGGATTTCAAATATAAAGTTGTTTATTTACAAATATACCAGCTGTTTATTATTTACAAGGGATAAGGATATAGATAAAAGATAAAAAAAAATGGACCCTTTATATACATTTTAGGTATCACGATCAAATTTAAAGACGATAAAACCGGGTGATGTAAATAAATAAATAGTAAATAGTTATCTTGCCGTTTCAGGGCCCCATTTTAGGATCACTATTGAAATCAAATTACATATAATAAAAGAAAAAATAAAATATTTACAATAAGAAGTATCTGAACTGTACACTATTACAACTATTAAAAATTTATATATGATGGAGCTCTTAATTACTATTTCAAAAAACAACAAAGTCATAATATTTAGCAAGACCATTGGCAGTTAATTGTAAAAACACATATAGCTACTATATATATGTAGCTTGATCAGATAGAGCTGTCTATCAATTAGGCCGATATATATGGAAAGCCTTGACTGTATTTTAATTATAAACCTAAACGTTGTTATGTCCATATTACAATATATTGAGTCAACCTTTTCTTATACAATGTGCACGCATTAATACATTATGTGGATCCATCTTTATATGTAGTCAACTGAACAATATATGATGTCAACGTGTCTCTATATGACATCAATCTATTATTATACGTTGTGTATTTTGGAATAAATTAGGTGGAGATATCCTTATATAAGGTCAAAATAACAATATCTGATGTCAATCTGTCCTTATATGATGTCAGTCTGTCATCATATGATGTCAGTCTGTCATCATATGATGTAAAGTTATGAATAAATTATGTGGAATAATTCTTATAAAGAGTCGACATTGTATGATGTCAACGCGTCCTTATATGATGTCATTCTATCATTATACGATGTGCATTTTTCAGTATATTATGTGAAACCATCTTTATATAGAGACAACTTAACAATATATGATGTGAATATGTCAATATATGATGTCAGTCTTTCATTATGATGTGCAATTACGAATATATTATGTGGAACCATTCTTATATAGAGTCTAAACAACATTATATTATGTAGAACCGTCTTTAAATAGAGTCAACTTAACAATATATGATGTCAACATGTCCTTATATGATGCCAATCTTTCATTATACGATGTCCATTAATGAATATATTATGTGTAACCATCCTTATATAGAGTCAACTTAACATAATATGATGTCAACACGTCCTTATTACGTCTTTCATTATATGATTTGCAATTATGAATATATTATGTGGAACCATTCTTATATAGAGTCAAAACAACACTCTATATAAAGATGGTTTCAAATAATGTATTCATTAATGCACATCGTGTAATGAAAGACTGACATCATACATGTATAAGGACGTGTTGACATCATATATTGTTAAGTTGACTCTATGTAAGGATGGTTTCATATAATATATTCATTAATGCACATCGTATAATGAAAGACTGACATCATATAAGGACGTGTTGACATCATATATTGTTAAGTTGACTCTATATAAAGATGGTTTCACATAATACATACATTAATGCACATCGTATAATGAAAGACTGACATCATATAAGGACGTGTTGACATCATATATTGTTAAGTTGACTCTATATAAGGAAGGTTTCACATAATATACTGAAAAATGAACATCGTATAATGATAGAATGACATCATATAAGGACGCTTTGACATCATATATTGTTAAGCTGACTCTTTATAAAGATGGTTTCACATAATCTATTCATTAATGCACATCGTATAATGATAGAATGACATCATAATTATAAGGACGTGTTGGCATCATATATTGTATATATATTGAAAAATGCACATCGTATAATGAAAGATTGACATCATATAAGGACGCGTTGACATCAAATAATGTTGACTCTTTATAAGAATTATTCCACATAATATATTCATAACTTATCATTATATAATGACAGACTGACATTATATAAGGACAGATTGACAGCATATATTGTTATTTTGACCTTATATAAGGATGGCTCCACATAATATATTCAAAAATGCACAACGTATAATGATAAATTGATATCATATAAAGGTACGGTGACATCATATATTGTTCAGTTGACTACTTACTTTTGTTTGTTTGTTTGTTTCATTTTACGCCTTTTTCAACAGTATTCCAGTCATATAGGCGGGTAGTTTCCTAACCATCGTTCCTGGAGAGTTACACCAGTACCAGACTACCTTCCTCCGCGTTGACTACATATAAAGATGGATCCACATAATATATTAATGAGTGCACACTGTATAAGGAAAGGTTGACTCAATATATTGCTATATGGACGTAACAACGTATAGGTTTATAATTATAATACAGTCAAGACTTTCCATAATAGAGGATTCTAAGTTATATACATATTATTTCACATGGAGAAGGTGCGTACCAAAGAAAGGAAAACGATTATAAATTACTAAGTTTTTTAAGTTACATGGAAAACAATTTTATATTAGTAGATATTTCAGGTTTGAATTATGGTCTGGTACCAAGGCAAGTAAATAATTTATAGCAAGGTTCAATATTTATCAAATAAAGTGTAAATTCCCCCTATGACATGTTATTATTGTTGTTTTATATAATTATATATAAATCTTTAATAAAGTAATTTCAGGACATTTTTTAAATAATTTATTAACATTGTAAATCAATCATAAGTCTTACCATACGATCAAATGTATCTAGATTAAGTAAGTTTATAACATGGTGTCAAGCAAACCACAAAATTTAAGACAAGGGAAGATAACTCGTACTATTACCAGTAATTTTCCTTATTTGGCTATATATCTTCTTATTTTTTCATATTATTAAAAATTGTGTTTTTCTAATATAAACTAATTAATTTATACTCAAAATAGATCTTATTGATACCATCTTATGTTTATAGAGCTGTTTATTAAGTAAATTTAGTTTGCCTATTAAAAATCTGTATCTGGTCATTTTCTGAGTTACTTCCCTTGTACTATTGCCATTATGTGTAATTATGTATATTCATTATTAGATTTATATATTATAGGGAAATGACCATATATTGTTTAATTTCCAATGAAAATTGATGGGTTTTTTCTTTATTGAGTCTGACAAAGCATGCTGTTAATGAATATTACTATTTAAAATTGTAAATAATGAACACTTTCTTGTGGGGGAGTTCAAATTAAGAGTACTTTTTCCTTATTTATTGTCAAATTGACTATCTATTTATCTTATAGTTGATAAACTATGAAGGAAAATAGCTATAACAATTGTAGTAAACACAGAACTTGATGCAGTTTTTTTAATTTAGACCCTTTATGATGTTTGTTAATTGTTATTATATAATTATATAGATGTTTCATTTCAATTTAGTTTTATTTCGGGTTTTATTGGGTCTAATTATATAAAACTATTTCACTAACTTTCATAGGAATCTTAGATATTTGTTTATTTGATACTAGATATAATCATTATGAATTTGTTTTAAGTGAAATAGCTATTAATTTAACCAAGTTGCTATTCTATGTTTTAGGTTATCAATTGGTATTTAATGCAAAAGTAGAAAAAGGTATCTGGTACGGGTTGAGCTTATTGATATTATAAAACTAGAAAAACAATGGTGTCAAGGGACTTTAGTGTACAAACTTGGTCCCCATAAACACCTGTTTTTAAGTAGGAAATATAGATATACAAATAATAATATCTGCATTTTGATGTCAGAGGGGAAGAAGAGTAGGATATTACTTTCAAGACCTGTCATGACTTTTTATATTAAAACTACTACTGGGATCTTAGTCACAGCAATGTTTTAATAAATAAAATAGAATTAAGATGACACTAATATTGTAATTAAAAGTTTAGGTTATAGAAACAAAAAGGTAGAATTTTATGGGAATATTGGATCATGTATTCCCAAATATGGGGTATCATTTATTTAAATTTTGTCTGTTAAACAACAGTTTAAAAGGAATAATTCTAATGCCTTAAACAAATGTATTGATTGTTTCTTAGGTGGGCTAAGTAAATTTCCTGTATTATATCCCAGATGAATTAATTGTGGACCGCAGCTCATTCCTATGTTATTTGAACCGGTCGCACACATGCAATAGATGGGATATACGAGAATCATACCTCACTCCACATCGGGCACAATTTGGGTCATCTTACTTAATGTATTAGCCCATATCCCCTGGTAATAGGGCTGTGCCCAATCTCAGTCTTGTTATAGCCTTGTCTATTTTAAGATTTTTTGAATATTGTAATGGGCGACTGAGCCCCACTGAAATATTAATATGTTAATGATGACCTTGGCAGGAATTTAGTTCAGCCTGCCATAAGTTAATAATAAATTTTTTTGATTATTCAAAACATCAATTATCACTGACTAATCGTACCAATTCAATGATCTTCTTATTTGGCCAGACATTATACATAATTAACCATACATACTAAAATCAAAAGGGACACAAACGTTTTAAACAAATATATGTATTATGATGGCATTTCAAATTTACCATATATATTTATATATTTCATTAATGCATTCATGTTCATGGTGATTTAAACTTACAATTTGAAAGAAATTCAATAGTTGGCTCTAGAAAGAACGCTTGCTTCTTACAAATAAAGGCATATCTAGTTATAAAAGGTAATAAAGCCTAAACAATATTTAACTAAGAAAAAGGACTTAATTAAATTATTTCTAAATTTTGATATTTATCCATGTAAAGATCCTTTAAAATCTACAATGTCAGTATTGAGTTTGGCAAATTTTTATTTAAAACTGATCAGAGAACTGTACTTCAATAAAATACTATTACATGAAAGATTTGATTATTATTTGACATTATTTCTTTATTATTAAATACATGTTTAGTTTCATTTCAATCAAACCAAGTAATTGCAATCCAAACTATGGCCTAAAAGTGACCTTTTTAAAGAGAAAAAGATCATAACTTACACGCCAGTAGGTGATATTAGGTGACATATAGTCAATTGCAACCAGATCTTTTTTTATATGAATTCAATTTTCTATTTATTCTTGAAAGATGATTCACACGGAACATTTATGCTAATTTCATAACGTTTTGCGAAGAGGTTCGGGTGAAGATGCCAATTTAAGCTAAGAGACGCACTCACTGAAGGAAGAAGAAGATCATAGAACTTCACCAAATCAAAAGTAGAGATTAAAACACATTTTAAGATAGCATGAATGTCAATAATTGATATGTTTAATTGAAAAATCCTATAGGACAATAATATCCAATTTATCTAATATTTTACATTTCATTAAAAATCTGACCATAAGTTAATGTGAAAAAGCAACAGCTTGATCTTCTAGATACATCTACCAGAACTCGCACATACATTTCTAAATAGCCATACTTTGTTACAGAAACTGAATGTTTTATGTCCAATTAAGACCCTCTGCTCTACATGGTAAGGGAAGGAGTAGTCTATTGCGGTAGATGGTACAAGTTATTTGGAATGACATCCTGAAATCTCGCTGTTTCTTTATGCTCATTTGCACTAATATTTCCAAATCATGTTGTATAACACAATGAAAGAAAATATTAATCAATCTACATGTAACCGGTGATCATTCTGCAATTTCCAAGAGTGTAATATATCACGTTATATTTCTCCAAATCCCATTAAAATTACATATCAGCCTTACCCAAATCGATTCATTCCTTTGATTTGCATTCAATAATTTCGTCATTATCAATATTGCGTGCCTTTTCACTCTTTTTTGTATATTAAAATACCCTTAATTAACTAACAATAAATTGTATCTATCTTACTTTGGTGATAAAATAAAACTGCTTACTTTTGGTGCAAAAATCGTCGAAATTCTTTTTTTCAGTCCTTCCTAGCTCTAAATGAAACCACCACGATTCTATATATACACCGTATTATCGTTAACTGGACATATTTGTGTGCATAGAAACCATATTATAAAGGCAGCAAGGTTCCAATATGTTGCCGTAATGAAATTCTGTATGTGGTACATCGACTTCTGTAATAAGACATGACACGATAATCATTCATGTCATCTTATTATTTGTAATCATATACTTTATATCGATATCATTCAAATGACATATTTATTATTGTCTTTTTGTCGTCATATTTGTTGTCTTATTGTTCATTTAATGTAAAGAAAACGCGAGAAAATTATATCGCCTTGCTGTGTTTTAAGATGATAAGTCATCATATTTATGTGATCCGAATCTATATTATCTTCACACCACGGTGCGAACTTATAGCTTTCGTACAGAAAGTCTTCAAGGAAATTTAAGGAATCATAAATTAATACGAAAAAAACTAAAATTAAACGATTTGACAGAATATTTCTCAATTAACAATGCCAAATATTGACAAAATAAAATATACGCTTCATAGATATATTTTAGTCAATTATCTTATAAATAACGTTAAACAACAGTATTTCTCTATTTCTATATAATACAGAGTTAGTTCGTTTTCGCAAGAATATTTATTTTCACTTTTTAGTTACATAAATTTCATTCGAGAATGTAAAATCTTGCTACTTTATCTATAAAAATACAGAAGGGCGACACAACATTATAATTGAGAAAAAAAATCTTGCATGTCAATAGGTGTCATTGAACTGGCCCAAAAATGACAGCGTGTATTTCACCTATACTAAATGGACGTGGAAGGTAACAATTATTTAAAAGTGTCTTACTACTGGCGTACGAAAAAACTTTTTAATAACTCTGCTAGGGGTATAGCCGTATAAGTATTTTTACAGATTAGGTAGCGAGATTTTGCATGCTCGCATAAAATATTTAATTTGGCACCAGTCATAGTTTGGCACCACTCATGAGAATTAAAATGTAAAACCTTTGCATATTCGGTTGGCAGGATGGTAGAAAAAAGATTTTGTGCCCGATATGATAAACTTAAAAAGGGACTTTAGTGATGAGGAAGGTAAGCGACCATGGAACAGTTGAAGCTCTAGTGCCGTGGTACCAATACTGAATATGTGTACGTTCTGTAGTACTGAATAGACTTAATTTTTTATTTATATTTGACAATGTCGTATTTATACTGTACAGTTGATTTAGGATAACATTTTGTTAGGCTGGTCTGCAGATTGTCCAATGATGGATGTTTGTATTATTCACTCTTTAGATAGCGTTCATCATCATCATCACCATCACCACCACCACCACTGCCACCACCATCATCATCATCATCATCATCATCACCTACATAGTATACAAACACACAATAAACACATTAGGCCCTGTTTGTTATAGGGCCACCCCAGATCTACCCTTCTTAAAAATATGCCCGACCCTACCGTTTTGTTAGGTCTGTCAAGATTATGTTGCTCTTCGTTCATTTGTAGAGGTACGGTACAGACAGGTTTTATCGACGCACAGTAACAAAAACAACCGAACGTCGGGAGTTCAAAACTGTAACGTTGAAGAGTTAGAACTGATGTTCTTGTGCCATCCGGGAACATTATATCAATATCTGACAAGGGCCTATGGATGATTTTCAATGACAACAGTGCATAAACATTTTCTCCAGAAACTGAACAGGATTAAAAAAAATCCAACCTACCCTAGCTATTCCTGGAGAGCATGTTACCCTAACATCACATTTTAAAGCCTAATTCACATTTCATATAGGTATTTTGGAATTATTCTTTTTCAAAATTTTAAGTTATACACTTAAATAAATAATAGTTTATTTCATTATAAATGTGTCTCACATACTGGTTGAAGAAATACATGTAGCTCTGACATTAAGTCACATATTTTTTTGCAATACAACTGTATCTTAATTATTTTTGAAATATTGAATTTGACACACTTCAAACAACTTTCGATTCAAAGGACTTAACAGTTCACTCGATTCAAGACTTAACAGTTCACTACAAGATTATTATTACCGAAATTTGAAACTGACACTTCTTTAAGTTCTGATCAAAGCATTATGGTGGCTTGATTATTGTGCTATTTAATGTTTTCCGGTCTGCACCCCGCTAAGCGGAAAGTCCAGAGGTTTACAAGTTAAAAAATGGGCGGGAAGGCACGGAGCGAAAAACTCGCTAAAAAGCGGAGGCGCCGGGGCGAAAAGTCGGAGAATTTATTGTAATACGGCGGGCTGCGAAGCGAGATATTTTATTGTAAATTTGGCGGCTTATTAGCGTGCTGTTGTCAGCGCCCCGCCCCAAATTCATTCTTATTAAGCTCGACTTTGTGCTCGACGCCCCGCGCATTAAGCGTGTTTTCGCTCCGTACCCCCGCCGTTTTAGTAGTTAAAATCTCGACTTTTCGTCCGCGCTAACGTTAATTAGCGTGTTTTGCGCGCCGCATCCCCGCCTAGCAAAAGTCTAGGATAAAGAAAATGGCGGGGTGCGGATTAAAATCACGCTTAGTATTTGGGGCAGGGGGCGAGATTTAATAAATAGATTTTAACTACTAAACCGGCGGGGTGCGAAGCCAAAAACGCTTATAAACGGGGCACAGAGAGAAGAGTCGAGCTTTTAAAGAATGATTTGTTACTTTCAGATAATTTGACTTGTAATCGCCGCGGGCAATCACACTTTTAACATCTGTCAATCAGTAGTCAATTAGGGTAAAATTTTTGAAATCAGAAATATTTGATGCTTTTTTTCCCGCCTCTTCAAACTATTTTTTCGCCATTTGCGCCATTTTCTGTACCTTTTCTTAAAGATTTTTTTTAAACTGTTTATTTGATTACTTTTTTAAAGAGTCAAAAAAAGTCAAGCGTTGCCCCCGCTCGACGGTGGCTCTTGTAATAAACATAAATGATTCAGACTTAATCCTTATAATGATATCAATTATTGCAATGTTTATTGTTTTAGGCAAAGACTGGTATATTAGTCGCTCGTACCAATAAGTACAAGGGTAAAAACCTTCCGTTTTTTCTGTCATATCTTCATGGCCACAAGGCTGTACCCCAGATAAAATGCTATCTCGTACCCACGAGATACAACTAAGAAGGAAAAAAATTGCTATGATGTGGGCCACGAGATATAACTCCAGAAGAAAACAACATAAAATTCGCTATCTCGTTCCCACAATTTAAGCGGCCAATCAGCTTTTTATCATGTCATTATTCTATAGGTCGCCATGCTTGGCAAGTATGTCTACTCGTGCCGAAATCTATGAACGCAACTTCGATTTTATTGGTCAGCTAACTCGTTACCACGACAAAAATGTGTCCATGTGATTTGGTTAACTAACTTGTGGCCACGAGAAAGAAAAAGGCAAAAAATCGAAATGTCCCCTCTGTGCTTCTATAAGTTCCTGCAAAAGAAAACAGATAAAATACTATTAACCCTTTCCTTCATGAGCATATTGTGAAAAATGGCCATTTTCATTGAAAAGCCTACTGTTACAAGTTCAAACTGCTTTGAAACTATGAAAAATGCTTCAATACTAATCATACTTCGCACAAATGTTGACTGGACCATTGACTTTGTAACGACATGCTCAGTCTTAAATTTCCTGTTACTATGGCAACGATGGGATATCTCAAAATTACCAAAAATCACTATTTTGCCTTGATTTTTTCCATCAAAATTTATTTCAAAGTGCTGCAACTTTTCAAGGGATTGAGATAGAGTCAAAGGCTTTTCAGCGTTGGTTACACGTTACCGTAGGATCGATTTGGGGTTATTTCAAGCCTCTCACAAGTCCAAAATTTTCTTGGCACATCCCCTTTCTTGGAACCCCCTGATGTATTTTTTTGATGGGGGACGGCGCCGAAAAAGTGCTCACTTTTTTAGCAACATTTCTCTTAAAAACGAAAACATGTGTTGGAGGCCCAAATAGGAGATTTTTTCACTATTTGAGGCCTAAAAGAGGGGGGGGGGGGGGGGGGGTCGAAAGTGCGTTGTTTCGCTTATATATGAGGTAAAGGGTTAATACACTTTTTAGACTGTATGTGGCTGATGGCTTTGTGTTTTAGGAGAAATCATAAGATTCCAATTATTTACTGGGGGTTAAGTGTAAGTGAACATGAATACAATTCATTTCTTTCCGAGTAAATAGAAGTGTCTGGTTATCGTCATGTATGTTGTATAATTAACAGACCATATAGATTCAATTTTACTGATAAATTGAGAAATGGATTGACTGAAGAGGTTCAGTTTTCCTGGTATGTCATTTAGTTTCAACAAGTGATTTTAATTATGAGATGATTGTCTAAACTCATTTTGTTTCCTGTACTTTACTTAAAAAGGTTAAGGGAGAAGAGAAATATTTCATTTCCGGTTTCACATCTACGTCATCAAGTAGTAGACATTTATAATTACATAAGTGTCAATAACTGATCATGCCATATATGGTAAGAGTAACATAGCAACAAAAAAGTCACGTGATCAGTTGCGTGTAATATTTTAAAGCTGCATGCCCCCAAATCACACACAATGTTTCAAGAAAATCAAATTTGAGCATAATGCACTATGATTTTAAGAAAATTCAAAAGATTCATAAGCCGTAATAATTTACATGATATTTGCTAAACAGTATATATGATCATACTGCATCTTCGTTACTGACCCAGTAAGGGTTACATTTGCGTATTTTGACCTCTTTTGCTTACTTTCGTGGGATTATTAGTGCCTTTGCATTGTATAAAATAATATCTTTGTTCACTGCACAATATTTCAGTCTTGAAATCATTTTCAACGAATCTGTAGGCATGCTGCTTTAAAGCCGCTTTTTACATTTTTATAAAATAACAATACAATAAGTTATATAGGCTTGTTCGTGTGTGAACACGCACATGATGTGATATAATTTGTGTACATCATGATAATGGTTTATAACACATAGCTAGTTATCAATATGACTATTTTTTTAAGTGAAAACATAATTTCAAGACTGTTTAAAAGTGATTATTTGTGGATATTCTAAAAGAAAGAAGGCATCCAGTGTAAAAACAGGTACGTGTTGTATTTTTTCCTCACGTTTCTATCTTAAAGTCAAAAGTCTCTAGAAGATATCAAAAATGTAATCTACCATCATAATAATATTTCAAAACCTCTCTTTGAAAGCATAAAAATGATGAATGTAATCGAAATGTCGCTTTAAAAAAGTTTATTTATTGAAATTTTAGCTTCTGAAATAATCCGTTTTGTTCTAGTTTTCGGGGTATCTTTCTGCTTTTACTTGAGGAAATGTTAGCAGTGCCTGTTTAATGATTTGATAATGATAATTATTACTAGATTAATAAAGAAATATTTTAAAAAATAATTCAGCAAAAAAAGAAGAAAAAAAGAAAAACAAAGAAAAGGAGAAAACTTGAGAGCAATTAAAACAAAGCAAATGCATGTCGTTGGCAATTGCGATCTGGTTTTATAAATTATCAGGCCGAACAGAATGTACAAAAAAAGAGTAAAACAACAACAACACAGCGGCGATGGGTGTAAGGCTTGAGAAAGTGATTATCCCTTCCTAAGGGAGTAGAATTAGATCTTGGAAAACCAATCACTTGAAAATTCAAGAAAACTTCTCATTTAATGATTGATTGTTTTGGTACATTTTCGGTGTATATTTGTAAAAATATTGAATTACATTTTTATACCAGTGTTAAAATGCCTTATCATTGAATTTACCGAACAGAAAGGCTATTAAGTAATAAACATGACAACCATGAGCGCACCTGTAGGCAAGTAGGGGAAAAAATTTTGTTCCTACACCCTTTTTAATGAAACCTTTTTGTTTCTAAGTTCATTTGTGTTTATTTTCCTGTGCTTTAGCTCACCAGAGCACTAAGGTTCTCAAGATAAAGAATTGTAATACCCTAATGCCCGGGTTTCCGTCGTTTTATTTTTTTACATATTTTTAAAACTGTTTCCCCAGTGATAAAAACTATACGGGATTTTTTTTAATGGTCCTGATAAAAATATTAAATTTTTTTGGCCCTAAAAGGAAATTTTTAGGAGCTAAAAATAGATCAAAAGGACCGGTGCCCCCAACTCCATGTTATCTACTGACGTACAGCAAGACTGTAGTTAAAAGGGCAAAAAAAAAGGAAACAAAAAACAAACCCAAAACCCCATCAAAAATCTAAAACAATAAATTTAAAAAATTATGGCGGGAAATTTTTGCGGAAAGAAAAAATTTAGTGTATTGGTAGAATTTATACATTTAAAACAACATGTAATCAAATTTCAACATGGAAAAAATTTTCCCAAGAGCGGTTTGAAAAACCCGGGTAAAAGCCTTCCAATGGTTTTGAAAACAGAAATACCCCTTTTTAGGTTAGAGCTAGGTCCGGGAAAAATTCAAAAATGCAATAATATTTCAAAAATTAGGCAAGGAGATTTACTTTTTTTTGCACTGCATTCTATCAAAGAATATATTACCGATTTTAAAAACTTTTGTACTATTGAATTTCACAGTAAATCTCGGAAAAAAGTTACAGTCAAATTGAAAGGAATTAACTCCAAAAATGGAAGGATGTTTTCGTGTTTTTGAAATGCATATTTTTTAAAAATGAGATTATCTACCTACAAAGTTTTTACGTTAAATCTCTTATAGTCTCAAATTTTGTCACGGAATAGTTCAAAGTAAAATTTTAACAAGAACAACTCCAAATTGGCAGGCGAGTTACGGTTTTTTGCACTGATTCTACCCATGGGATCTATCTACCCACAAAATTTTTGTTCATATCTCTTAAAGTGTCAGAGTAATGTCTTGGACAACGTTTAATGTGTAAAAATAATAGAGGGCCCAATCCAAATCAGGCAATAAGTTATAGTTTTTTGCATTTCATATCTACCCCTGATATAATCCCCTAAAAATTTTTTTTGTTGTACCCTTTTTTTTTAGAGCATGTTCCCCCAAAGTTCAAAGTTTAAAATAGAAAAAGGCAATAAATTCCCAAAAGAAAGGGAAAAAAGAGTTTTGATTCTTTGCATAAATCAAAAAAGGGGAAACTTAAAAAGTTCTTTTGCACTTACTTTTATTTTAAAAAGATCTATATACGTTTTTTTCTTTTGATCCTCTTTTGGGTTTTAATAAACCACAAGTTAAAATAAAACCGGGTTTTAAGGGTTTTGTCCGAAAAAATTTTAAAAAAAGGAATAATTCAAAAAAAGGAAAAAGATAAGTTCTTTGCACTTCCCCTTTTAAAGCCCCCTTTACCCTGTGTGAG